>NW_015506690.1:138168-156248 GCF_001515645.1 Sinocyclocheilus grahami
ATATATATATATATATATATATATATATATATATATATATATATATATATATATATATACAGTATATATGCTTTCTCATTCAAGTTCCTAATTCTTCTGTTCCTTTTCGTCTTTGCTTTTGTTTAACTTTCTTGCCCCAAATGAGTCACACTAGGGGTTAGAAAGTAAAGTGTAACTGACTTTTTTTTTTTTTACTTTAAAGACCATGAGAGCCCTTTGGTCCCCATATTGCTGATTCTGTGTGAGGAGTTCAGATAAGTCCCATCTGCTCCTCACACTTCACCCTTCTTATCTCTTTACTGCACTTGTAGATAGATCCCCTGCTGTAAAACATTTTCTGAATTTGATGCTGTCAAAATTTTGTCAGATTTCTTTCACTGGCCTCAATCAATTTTCTGTTTACTAATTATTCATTCTTGCTTAACCCAAAGCAGCATACATTACAGATTGGAACTGTGATCACACAATCAAATGAGTATTTTCCAGTATAAATTTCTATAGACATCGAGTCAGTAATGGTTAAGAGTAGGAATCTTTTAATGTATTGGGCTATACTACCTGATCCTGTACTTTAACACCTCTCATAGGGACATTACACGTCATAAAACAAGCATATCACAACTGTGTCAATGTGTACTCATTTGTTTACTTCTGTTGCTGTCAACACAGATGACACCAAGTAGCATTCTTTCAAATTAGTTTGACACCTCAACAGAAAGAACTAGAAGAACTAGAACTAGAAACAAAACTGACAACAGTACTAAAATTAGGATGAAAAACATCTTCAAGAATTTCTTAAAGGGATAGTTCAAAAAGGAAAAATCTGTGATTGTTCTACTAACTAAATATTTGAAATAATATTTCAACTGTGTATGTCTATACAATGAAAGTTAACTTTCATTAAATGGGCAAAAAATATCTTTGTTTGTGTTCCACAGAAGAGATAAAGTCATACAAGTGTGGAACACACGAGGCAGATGAGAAAATGATGACAGAATTTAAATTTTTAGGTGAACTGTCCCTTTAAGTGTAATATCTTCTTACATTAAGAGTTTAAAAGGAGGTAATTCAACGGAATCAGATTGAACAAAAACACTCACTCTGATGTCTTTATAATGGAAGGCAATGATGAGAATGAGCAAACACCCCGTGGAGAAACTGATGAGACCATTTATGGAGATGGCATATATGGATTCCTGGAGAGAACAGAGAAAACAAAGAGAATGAAAGTGAATTATACAATAAAGGTTACAGTGTCGTGCTACTTTTCAATGTGAGAACTGAAAAATAGTGCTTAAATACAATTGATAAACATTTAATAGTCTAAAGTTACAGTATTTCACTGTAATTTCCACTGTTTAATTATTACATTTGGTTTAAATAAAGTGAAGCAGGTGCTTCCTGTTGAAAGATGTGGAAAGCAATGAGCAATGTAACATTATTAGAATCCTATTTAAGACTGCTTTGCTCACTCCAACGACCATGTTAGGTGGGGAGGATTGCGCATAAAAATCGGCATCAAGCTTATATGCCATTAGAGGTCAAAACTCAAATCCATTATTCAAACTGGTGCTAATTATGCACTAAATGATGTGGAAAGATGCAATATGACCGTAGGCAGTGTGAGCAACACAAAGGGGAGGGAGACAAAATGTGGAAAAACTTGCATAAATAGCCAATTTTCCTGCATAACCTGTTTTCCAAGAGAATGGTAAGCTTAAATAAATGATCGTGCCTGGAAGATCATTCTATTAACATGTGTTCCTTCGCCATATCCAATACAATGAAAATAATATAAAACAAGTGAATGCACTGCAATGCAACTGCGAGAGCAAATGCCATTACATTGCCAGAAGAAAATGTACAAACAATTACATCATTATACCTATTCTGATATAATGATAGTATAGTTCAACAGATCAGAGTTTTCTGAGCAGATTTTCTCCAAACACAAACATTTTAACCTAAAAATGTGGTAACTGATAATTAACTAAATTAACTGATCACTGAATGAACTTAAACTTGAACTTAGCCTATATAGTAAGTGATTTGATCTCAGACTGGGGGAGACCTAAAAACCAGGAGGAGAGGAGGAGAGGACCCTGACACTTTTGTGTTGAGTTAAACAAGGTATCCCTCATAAGATGGAATTCTGTGAAAGCCTTCTGTTACCAACAGATAATTTTATGCACTAAAGCTGAATCAGAGATTTTGAAGAAGATCGGACTGTTTGGCCATGTTTTTTGATAAAGACTTCAACAGTGAATTTAACAATATGAGAGTCCACATTTCATAGAGAGAAATCTGGCATTACCAAAGTGGTTTAATAAGACCAGGTGCATACTTAGAGAAGAAACTTCCATTGTATAGGTTATATACCCAATCAATGCATGCTTTGGGTTTGAATAATAACTTGGCAGCTTCCTGTACACAGTTTTGTTCAATTTCTCTTCAAGCGATCACCCAAAAATATAAATTCTGTCATCATTCACTCACCCTTTAGTTGTTCCAAACCTGTATGAGTTTCATTCTTCTGTCAAACACAAAATAAGATATTCTGAAGAATGTTGGTAACCAAGCAGCTGCTGGTAGCCATTGATTTCCATAGCATTTTTTTCATTACTTTGGAAGTCAGTGGGGACCATTGACTGTTTGGTTGCCAACTTTCTTCAAAATATCTTCTTTTGTGTCAGAATTTTCATTTTTGGTTGAACTAAATCCAAAGTCTAAAACCATATAATTGTGATAAGCATCTATAGAAACAAATTAAATATATAAGGTTGATATATTGCATTATGCATGTGCAGTATTGTAAAAGTTTTTCACAAATTGGCTTCAAAACAATAATTCATGATTTCTTTGTTGTTCATGGTAAATGCAACACACTGACATTCAGGAAACAGTAAAGTTTACAGGGGGTAGGGCTGAAGTTTGTTTTGCCCACTTCAATCACCACGGTATGTGGACAGGACAGCACGTGAAAATCAGCATAGTGCCTATGTCCCGTTTGAGGTCAACACTCAAATCCATTATTCAAACAGGCTCTAATTATGCACTAAATGGTGTGGAAAGATGCAATAGGCAGTCTGAGCAGCACTATGGGAGGGAGGACAAAATGTGGAAAAACTTGCATAAATAGCTGCTTTTCCTGTATAATTTGGTTTCCATGAGAATGGTAAGTTTAAATACACCGTCACGGTTGCAGAAGTAGGCTATGCTTTCGAGGCGTAAATTAATTCTTTCTCTAAATTGTTTGAAACGGTATAATCAAAAATAAGCTTTGTGCAATATGACCAAAAATAATTGAAGGAAACTTGCTAGAGCGAATCAAGAAAACACCGATTAGTTGTCAGTCAGGGCGTTAAAACTCTTCTGTCACCCATGTTGACTATTACAGTGTGAGACTGCAAAAATAGAGATTAAGTTATAGAAGTGAAGAGTAATACATTTTATAAAGGTCTAGATGCAGATCTAAATGTAGAAGAAAAACAGCTGATGCCTTCCGATGTTTTTCCACAATAATATAAAACACTTAATGAGGTCTTCAAATTAGTGTTTTCATACATTTATGAAATGGAAATCAGAGCAGGAGCCAGATAAACGAAAAAAATTCTGAAGAATGAAGTTAAGAAATTTCTAAAAAATAAATTCCAAGAAGTTTGTAAGAATGTCCCTAAGTGCAATTAAAATAAAAATAAAAAACTCTTAAGAAATTCTCAAATATTTTTTTAAGAAAAAAGTTTTCTTACAAAAAAGATAACAGGCTTTGCAAGGTCTGGATTCACAATAAAATAAAATGAAATTGAAAGAAGGAAGTTTAGGAATTTTCTTTAGCTAAATACCAAGACGTTCATGAGAATGTTCTTAAGACATTTAAGTGTTTTCATAAGAAAATATTTTTTATTTATTATTATTATTATTATTTCTTTAATAATGACAGGCTTTTATAAGAAAATAATAGGACAATAGCAGTTAAGAAGAATTTTATTCTTAAGAATGTTTTGTGAATCTGGCTCCAGGGATATACTATCCCTTTTTATTACTGTTGTTGTTGTTGTTTTTATTATTTTAAAAAAAATCAAAAATACATGTGACTGTTTCGTACATAAAACAGTAGAGCAAGGTGCTAGCAACACCAAGGTCATGGGTCCAAATCTTAGGGAATGCATAAACTGATGCACTGCACTGCACTATGATTTGCTTTGGCTAAGCACATAAATGATCAGACAAATCAAAATAAAGACTGGGATACATCACAGTTAATAAGTGATTACAGTGCACTGACTATCTGGTTTCCTGTGTTAGTTGGGTTTCTGTGAATCACCTCAGTATTACATGTCATGTTGTGCTTTATTTGTATGTTGTTTTCACCTAAGCATTATAAATTGATCTTTTTCTTGTGAAGACATATGACCAAGTAAACCTGCTATAGAGTCATGATTTGCAAGATTAAGATATGTTTCCTTTTTTGGTCAACCTGATACCCCCCCCATGAGTGTGTCCTCACAAAACGAGTCTGATTCGACGCTAGCATTTTTTCGAGATTACTGGCTGATTTGGGGAATGGAGCGAACGAAACTTTATTAATGTATAGAGGCATTTGTGTGTATTACGACCCGCAGGGACCCGAAGTGCGACCTCAGAGAAGTTTTGATTGGTGAAAGTTAATAAAGAGTTTCTCGTGCATGTTTTTCCGTGAGTGCCCGGCCATTCCCGTGGGTGCTCGAGCCCCCCTAAATTAACAGGTTTTATCCAAGTGAAACATTAAGTAGCAATAGTGCATTGTGCAGTGTAACAAAACTTTTTTTAAAATCTTAAAGAGAAACTTTAAAATGTTACTTAATTCAGCAAAGACGTTTTAGTTCCCCACAACCAAATTGAAATTAAAATTGTCAATATTTCAGCCGTGCAGAATTTTGGAACGTTTAATTTCCTTATTTGGGTAAATGATCATGTGTGTCTTTTCTCCTAAATCTGGGTGACGTTTCTCTTTATTGAAAATCATTTTACTCTCTAGAGCCCATAACAGATGCTTCATCCATCAAATTCACTACTCATTTGTCTCAAGCGCTCTGCTGTTTTCTGTATTTCACAATAGCTGTAGATCTACTTACTGGTTGATACACTACTGGGCACAGCTCAGCATGTAATACCATCAGCAGAATGCCTAACAACGCGGTTCCCAGTGCCCACGCGCAGAGGCGCTTCTTGTCCTCCAAAAGGAACTTTCTGTCGCGCAGTCTGTAAAGATTTCCCCCTTCGATCGGACTGAGTCTCTTCCCCGTGTGAGTCAGCGGTACTCTTATCTCCATCGTTTCCCCGTTGTGGTTGACAAGTCCATCACAGTTTCTGCCATCCACCTTAGTGTCCAAGTGCGCGAGGCGAGCAGTCATCTCCATAGCGCGCTCTTGTCTTCGGTCCATTCAGACATCATTCGCCTTGTTCTTCATCCTGTCCTTCCCCCTCTCCAACCAAAATTTCAGAAGGCATAGCACGTTGAAATCAAGAAGTATTTCAAAGCACAGAGCGAAGACCGAAATGCGCGCTCCGACCTGCGTACTTACACTAACACTGTTACGCGCCTCAATATTTAACTTCGGTCTGTGGGTAGGCGCTCTGAAACTGTTCACTATGAAGTAGCGCTCTTACGTATGCGGTGGATGGACTGCATCAACTTCTTTACAAGTGGTGTCGCCTCATATGATGATTGTGGCATACCCTTTTTTTCTTCGTTTGCTGTCATAAGCTAATGTTTCTTTCAGGAAACTATCGTTCACACTTTAGGCAAAGTGTTCTAAAAGAGTTACAGCTCAAGATCAGTGGAAATGCGAAACTAAAAGTAAGTTATAGCCTATGGCAGAGTGAAGCTCCGAACAATTCACGACACACTGCCAAGTGTTAGAATTAAGTGTTAGCACGTATTCGCGCTCTCGGCATGTTTCAGATACGAAATACGGTCGATATAGTCGCTGGCAAATTTGTCCAGAGGGGTACCTCTAGTGGGAGACCTATTTAGTGCACGACTAACGGTTAAGTTATTGTGTATAGGTCCAGAGCTCCATTTTTGGTAGACTTTTTAATGATTTTATAGGTATTTTCGGGGCACAAATCTGTTCCCGTGTGACTTTTCTTTCTTTTTTTTTTACACAAAACATATATATATAGGGAGTATATTTATAAAGTTTCAATTGTTTGAGGTTAATGAAACATTTCGAAACACCAATTAAAAGGAATATATTTTTTAAGACTCTGAGCCTTTTTTAAAGTTCCTCTTAAGCCTTAAAAACGGGGTCAGACATACTTTGCTGGCAGGTGGACATCAGCCAGCTATACTGCACTGCCCACAGCAGTTTTTTGTTTGCTTGTTTAACACTGATAGCTAATTGAAAGAATTTGATAACGAGATTCCTATAATAGACCATTTGGAAAATGAAACACCAAGCTGTCACTTCCATAATGAACTCAATAGGGACAGGAACTCAGAAACTAAACATGCATAGCCACGAGGTTTGTTGCTCTCTCCTCTTAGTTTACAATCCCCCTCCTTCAAACCCAATGAACTGAAGCAGATTCTATTTCTATGCTGAAATCCTTGCTTGTCTTCCTCCAGGAATGACGTAATGACCTTGGGCCACGTGACGCACTCGCCCCATGTGGATCCTTCCGCCAGGGCATCCTGTAGCACAGAACCTACAACAACCATTCCAGTAAGTGTTTAGTCCAACTCGCTCTAGGAGCCCATGAAGAGTAATACATTGATAGGAAGTTTCCATCATATATTTGGGCTGATTTCAGAAGTTATCATACAGAGATCATATAACCTTTAGACCTTACAGTAGGCCTACTTGAGACTCACCAAACTTTTAATTCTTTAACCAGGCCATAAAGAGTGTGGAGAGATTCAACAAAAGGTTTAAGAGTCTGAGTTTGTTCATTTTCAGTCTATCAAGAATACTGCGAATTGCACAATTCAGGAATAGATTATATCCATAATCGGTTCAAATTCAGGAATTCAGTAACATTTTTATATTTTAACATAATCAAATAAAAATGGGAAAACTGTTACTGTTTTAGTAATAAAATATATATTTGTAACATCAATTGGACATAGCTTTAAAACAGATCTCATTACTCTTTTGCTAAAGCAGAAGCAATATTTACAGTCACTGCATAACAGCAAAACATTATTTAAAAGATTACAGAGAAAGAAAGCACAAATTAATATGCATTTGAAGACAGAAAAAACAGGCCAAAATGTGTAAACATATTAAAGGTTACTAGTTTAACATACAAAATTGCACATAATTAATTTATATAAAAATAATAATGATATACCAAAAGTAAAAGTCCAGTGTTGAAGACTATTATACTATTACAAGTTATAATAGTTTCAATTAGTCAAAATTACATAAAAGCTCAATTTAAAAAGGCAGATTATAAAATCATTTCATAGATATCCTGGTAGACATGACAGCACTTGTGAGATGAGGTCACTGTACACATTTTACATGCAGTTTTCACAAAACAATTACTATCAGAAGAAAATCTATTGTTTACGACCAAAATATCAAGATAATCAAATGTGGAAATATGGCTTATAATGAAATATGGCTTAAGGCAATGTATACTACCACCTAGTGGTATTGGAATAAATTACAGTACAATTATCCTTGCCATTTAGCAAAGGTAAATGGTAACATTGTGCACAGAATCTAGTATAATTAACTAAATAATGTTTTTGTTGTTGCAGTCCTTCCTACATCTTGAGCAGATATGATTATTCTTAAAGGTGAATTCACATCAGTCAGGAACCTCACCCACACAGCACTCTTCACCTTCAGTATACAAGATTATTATTTTTTAATTGAAAAGGTATAGGATGCTTGGTGTTTTAGAGGTAACTTCATGAACTATCACACCTGAACCGAACTGCTGGTAATATTTGGGAATGTGTTTCAGTGAATAATTACATTCACTCAAAACATTTTTATTGCAATAAATATCACTCAAGCATTTTATGAATAAAAAATTACCAAAACATTGCAACACTCACTACAGAAGCTGCTAGAAAAAGTTGTGATTTGACTAAAAACATTTTAAAATTAAACAAAAAAAATGTCAAGTACGCAGCAATCTAACATTGGCAAAGTTGAGAAATAATTCCTGTAGTTTGTGATCAAGTAATAACAAAGCCAGTGAAGTTTAAACATATATCGATTGACTATTTTTAGCATATAAAAACCTAAAGCTAAAAACCTAAAAAGCTTAAAGTTCATTAGAATATGCTTGAAATCAGTGAAAAGTTAATTACCTGACATGTTTGACACTATATTTCAAGTTTATGATTTCATTATGCTAAGCTATAAAGTTCCCTGCAGACTGGCAAATATGTCTCACATTATAGATATACTGGTTTCGAGCTCTTTACCCTTTCACTGTCCCCCAGGTTTGGAGGGCAGCGTGAGGCACAATGAACTGTGGAGGGGCGTTGGGTACGACATAGTAAGCAAACAAGGGAGAAGGTGCCGGTGCACATACAGTCGTGAAGAACACGCCTCTCTTCTTCTTGTACTGGGGCCACATCGGCGCAGGGTTATAAAAGTACTGCAGGCCAGTGATCTGTTAATGACAGAAAATATTTTACAATGTTAGTTTAATTACTTTTTTATTCAGTTAACATAGTTTGTGTTCAAAAAGTGCTGAACAGAATATAACAGCAGGTAATTTCTAAAATAGAGGCAGAATTTTATATTTTTTTGCTTGAGTGTAGTTTTTTTACTTGAAAGTACTGTAGTTTGCTGAAGTGAAATTTAGGAAATGCATAATGGTATTTACCTGAGCTGGAGGAAACTTGGGTGGCCCTTTAGGCTCCCTTGCTTTAGATCTTGTTGTATGAACTGTGTTCTTCACTGTTCTCTGCTCCACTTTTTTCGTTTCGTCCTCTTTCACCTCCTCTTCTGTATCACTTGAGACTGCTGAGCCGCAGTCAGATGAGGTCGCTGAGTGGTAGTCCGATGTATCCAGATTCACAGAATCCACTTGGCTAAAAGTATCTTCCTGATTCAAGTAATTTCCCTCATCCTCCCCTTTAGCAAACTGAGCTACTGTAAAATATCTGCCGTTCTCTCCAGACCTGCGGGAACATGAATGTGAACCACTGCTTTTAGTGAGAAGTTCTCACTTCACAGAAAATGTCAAGTATAAACATTCAGAAAAAGGCCAATAGGAACAGTCTTCTTTTAATTGATCAAATAAAAAGCCTTTCATCGAAGTATTCTAGAACTTACCGCACACACACCTCCGACGGGTCGATCCATATTGTGATCTCATGAGGAAAACCCAATTCATTTGGCTTTAAGCCGCTCTCCATGCACGCTTGTGATATGGATTCATCAAAGGGAATTCTGTCATTTATTCTGATGCATCTGAGTAGGGAATAAAAAATGGTCATATTGTGAATGATTGCTATGAACGTTTGTAGGCCTTTCAGATATTACCTCATGCAGAGTATTAAATTCAACTTGGACAACAAATGAAATGGTACGTAAGATCAGTAAGATTTGATTTTTTAAAGAAATTAATGTTTTAATCAGCAAGGATGGATTAAATTGATCAAAAGTAAAGACATCTACAATATTACAAAATATTTCTATTAAAAATGCTCTTCTTTTGAACTTTCTAATAATCAAAAAATCCTTTGATTAAATTAATCACACTTTTCGTAAAAAATATTAAGCAGCATAACTTGATCACCTAATTAGCAAATTAGAACGATTTCTGAAGGATCATGTGATGCTGAAAACTGGAGTACTGACTGCTGAAAATTCAGCTTTGCCATCACAGAAATACTACATTTTAAAACATATTACATTTGGAAACAGTTATTATTATTAATGTAATAATATTTTGCTATATTACTGTTTTTACTATATTTAAAAAAATGTCCTAAATTTTTAAAAAGTAGTGTATATTTACTGAGAAAATACCGAGATTTAAAAAAAAAAAAAAATCATATTTTTTTAATGTTGCTTTGATCAGTGCATTACACATCACAATTCAAAACAAAAACAGTTTTAATATATAACTTATAACTTTAATATATAACTTATAAAAAAAGTATAATAAGTTTTACTAAATCTTCTTTTCTTCATTTACCTGTACGCCTGTCCTTTGTTAGGATTGTCTGGGTACCAGTGGTCTGTAAACTTTTCAAGAAGAAGCCCTTGTAATTTAGAAGCAAAAAGTTTGGCTTTAATTTGATCCACACCTCCACGCTCCACTGCCAAACCTTTCAGAAAGTTCACTCCAGCACTCACTTCCCTCTTCATTCTCACCACTGTGAAGAAAAACAAAACTGAAATTCCTATTTGGGGCTTTACTAAATTAACAAACCACAAAAGTTAGGACATCATTTCTGATTGACCTCCTTAAGTCGAAAGTTTTAGCATTCTTATTTTGAATACTGTACCCAGTGTACATTTTAAAATTATGTGAATTAAAAAACACACAAAAGGACTACAAATATAAAGGTCTGAAAAAATATATATATGTACAGACTTGAAAAAAGTGTTCCTCTAGACTTAACACATATCAAATAAATAAACTCTCATGCTTAACCACAACCTGAAACACCAACACATTTGTAGGTCATCTCTATTGGCATCTCTGATAGAGGAACTTCCCTAAGCACTGTTTTCTCTTTCCTCTGATACCTGTTGAAGCTGTGTCAGCTGTTACTCAGCTCCACCACATGTAAAGACTTGTTATACTGATAGAATGCCACGGTCATAATTTGCATTACAGGCAAATAAGATACAAATGAGGAAAAATAGTCGCGCTTTTTCCAACAGCATATTGCTAAATAAGGTTTACTGTTGCAAATTAAGACATAAAAGTGCAAACAAAACATGCATGCTTTGCACTCACAGTGGAGGTTGCATTATCAAATTAGTATTGTCATATAGTGCTATATTGCTATTTGCTAAACAAGATACCTGGCTTAGGCCACTTTTTAGTTTTTTTATGAATCGCAGGATTTTATATCCAAGACATTTAAAGCTGATGTTCTTTAGCCTGAACTCTCACTAAGAAAACTAAAATGTGTCAATATTAAAAAAAAATTTTTTAGTTAAAGGTGCAGTCTGTACGTTTTGCCTCTTTGTTGCCATCTCTGTTTGAAAACCTGGTATTGCAGCTGTGTGCGGAATTATCTAGCTTGCGTGGGTTGTGAGTCGGCACGGCTCCATCGCGGATTAATCTAATGTTCTGAAGAGTATGTGTGGCAGTCAGTCACTTCACCGGTGTGGATATTTACTGTACTTCGCAATCACAGATTCTAGCCTACATCTTGGAATATGACCCAAATAAGAATTTTCACCGTATATTGCCATCTGAACAAGTAAGTAACAAGTCTGCCATGTTTGTTCTGACCAACTGAGGAAAAAAGCATTACCATAAATCTTGCTACCAATGGTGATTTAATCTAAAGATTGGTTAGCTAATATCACATCAACCCGTTCAAATTATTATTATTGTTATACTTTATTTTCAAATGATTAATGTTAACAACATCAGTATGATGACTATGAGTATAGTGTGTATTAGCGTGTAGATTTCAACTTCTGCACAGTCTAATCTAATTGTCATGCTCTTTGAATTTCATATTAAGAAATTATTTTAACCCAAAAAGCAAATTATGCTCCCTCTGAACTGGTTTTCTTTAAAATACAAATCTTTGTAATCACAGGCTATCTGTAATCAGAAGCACATTACAGATATGTGTAATGTGAATCAGCCAGCAACAAGGCAAAGTCAATGTATTTTTCAAGAGTCCATTGAGGGGTATTGCGTGGCATTGAATGAGAAATGTTTTTGTCCAAACCATAGCGGAAAATGTCTTTCAGGAAGCTATCCTTAAAATCTACCTGATAGTAAAGCTCACAGAACTTAGCCACGTAATCCTCTATGGATAGGTCTCCCTGTCGGAGATGAACTAGGCAATCTGCTGGGTTCATTTTAGTGGTCGTGTATTCTGTAACAAATCATCCACTGAAGGCGAGTGTAAGTGAGAACCCAAGTGCAGTTTATTTACAGGTACTTGACTTGACTTGACTTGACTTGACTTGACTTGACTTGACTTAGTATGAGCAGACTTGACATAAACAGACAAGACTCACCAACAGCAGGTTAAATACATTCAATACACGACGAGGGCACAATGGGAACATGAAGCTACTTATAGGAAACAAGAGGGTCACATGACAAGAACAAACCAATGGGAAACAAGACACATGACTAAGACAACCAATCAGAACATGACACAATGAACAGGGGAACCAATGGCATGAATACATGAGGGCAAGGGAAGCATGACACAAACAGGGACCATGAAACAATTACAAAATAAAAGACATGGAAAACATGAACATGAAACAAAACACCACATTACACTGGAATATAATTTAATTTCATTCACATGTGTTTCATAAACACATAATCCTTTATGGATTACAATCCACCATCAAAATGATACATTTAATTATTCTGGCTGCTGTGAGAAAATGCTATAAACGATCCACCACCTGCAGGATCCTCACATGCGATAGCCTACTAGCCGGGACAACTTCTTTACGTTTACAGACGTGACGTAATGACGCTGTCACGTTACGCTGTTGAGGGAACACGCTGGAGGCACGAGTAAACGAGAACAGTCTTTAATCAAGGAAACATAGGAGATAATCCACAATAGGAGCTTAAGCCAACACACGAAGAGAACGAGTAGACCTGACCAACACAAACTGAACAGACTAGACCAAATAAGGAAACACTAGAACAGAAACAGGGGCAAAACAGAACATAGACAGTCCAGAATCCTGACAGACGCAGTGCCATGCTCGAATTTCCCGTGAAAACCTACCCGTACAACTCAAATTAGAAAACATTATTATAAGCTAACCGTTGTGAATCGGCTAAAGTAAGGCGATAGTTTTGAACACTGGCTGGTTATGTACTTGCTCAAATATTGATTTCGGATCATTTTTAACCAAAAAAAGTTACGGACTGCAGCTTTAATAAAACCACAATAAAGTTATGTTTAAATGAATACATTTTTTATTCTACAATTAACAACTGTTCAAATTAAACTTAGGGGGTTACCTTGTGAATCATGGTAGCCTACTTATGACAATTCATAAATCTTTGTTCATTCCAAGAAAAAAAAAATCAGGTTAACCTATAAAATTTATATAACACTAATTAAACCAAATAAACAAATATCTGCCACTCTAAACATGTGGCTGGGGTTGTTGCATTAGGCAACCTTTGAGCAGCACGCTGTGAATCTACTCATGCATTAGTCAGAGTGCTGATTTGAGTGACACAATAATAACTCATTCAAGAGTAAGTCTCTTTAACAATGCACAAAGGGCTCAAATCGATCTGAGATTCAATCTATTTTCCACCTACATGTCAAACTTTTGGGCAACTTGTGACAGAATCTAGCCTACAAACTAAATAATGTAGGCTACCCAATTAGTCATAGCCTTGACAAAACTTTCAGCACCTGTTGACCACCTGCTCACTTTATACACATGAGTCAGCAGCTGTTTGTAGTCCATCTGAACCCATGCACAAGACCTTAGGACATTTTGCTTTATTTAGTTGGCAGATTCTGTAAATGACACATCACACAAACATTATACTGTATGATATATATGACAATTTATTTTGAAGAGAGGTTGTATTTGAAGTATGAATGAATGTTTAAAGTTTATTAAAGTTTGTTAACCAGTAGCAGTCAAATAAAAGGAGAGATCATTGACATATTCTATAAATGGACTCTGAACGGCTGTCCATTCTACATATGTCTCCATACGATGTTTCACACGTTATAAACTCAGTGTAGACCATTTTAGGCAAAAAGCAATTTTACAGTCAATATCTGTCTATCTATTTTCCAAACTGCTTGTCCTTATGTTTACAACAGTCAAATATTATATTCTTTTCTTCTATTCCAGTCTAGTAAAACTGATAAGTCCATTAAAAAGCTTGAGCAAAATTATTGTATAAAGCGGTAAAAAGCGCTACACGCGCACCACATGCAATACTGAAGGTTTTCAAGCAAGAGCATCATCGAAAATTCCCAATAAGAAACCCCCAAATCATATCTACTGTATGTATGTATGAAGGATATATATATTTACTAAATATAATACATACAGAGTGATGAAACCAATATGGTGTCTCCAAGTACTAATGTATTTTTTCAGACTTTAAAAAAATCTTAATAGCCTAATGGTAATAATTGTGCTGTCCAACTACAGTAACAGGTACGATCGTGATACTCGGAGTTTAACATTTTACATAAATCACAATTATGCTTTGATACTTTTACAACTTAATTCCCTTAACTTCTAGAGAACAAACCAAAAATAAAAACGTAGAACTGTTATTGTGTATAATGGATAGGTGATTTCTTACCGATATAAGCTGAATCCAAAACGACTGGATGTTTTTCAAGTTCTCTTCAGTTCTACTTCCTTAAAACTACTGTTATATCCACGTATAGGCTATTTACCTGAGTAAGCACGTTGCTTCCCTGTTGTAGTACACCAGTGTTTCCACATTTCTTCATTCGGTCGACCAACAAACACATCATTTTACCGTCAGTGATTAGCATATGACTCACTTCCTTGTCCATAAAGTACAGCTTACAGCGTTTCTACTACAAGTCATGTCTGTTATTATGATGCTGATTCACTCAAAGCCCACATATGGTCAGAGCTAGTGTACTAGGAAGTAAGTGAAAATATAATGGTAACACTTTACAATAAGGTTCCCTTAGTTAATGTTAGTTAATGTATTAACTAACATGAAAAAACAATGAACAATACATTTATTACAGTATTTAATCATCTTTGTTCATATTAGTTAATGAAAATACAGTCGTTCATTGTTAGTTCATGTTAATTCACAGTGCATTATCTTATGCTAACAAGCACACATTTTTATTTTAATAATGCATTAGTAAATGTTGAAATTAACATGAACTAAGATTAATAAATGCTGTAGAAGTATTGTTCATTCTTAGTTCATGTTAACTAAAGTAGCTAACTAATTAACCTTATTGTAAAGTGTCACCAGCCTAATCCACTTGGCCAGAATATTTATTGAGGCTACACAAGGAATTTAGGAAGATGTTGTAAGAACACGTTATGTTTGCTACGTCTGTGATAGTTTAGATTAGTTTAATAATAAAAGGCTATTTAAAATAGGCTACCGTTGTGAATAATATATAGGCTAGCCTATACTGTATATAGGCCTACATATAAATGTAAATAATATAATGCATGTATGTATGTAGGCTATAATATGTTTCATTATTTTTTGACAAACTCAAAAAAGAAACATTCCAATCGTCAAAAACATAAAAGTCACAATATCTAATAATATATGATTATATATATATGAGTTATAATGCAATTGATCATTTTTGATGCAATTAGGCTAAGAATCTGTCCATTGACACTGAACCATATATTATAAAGCAATGTAGTGGCGGTTAAGAATAGAATTACACTAGCCTACGTGTTGATAGAAGGCGAACTTCCTCTGATGTGCAGCAGATGGCAGAACTGATTCCTCCTCTTTCCTTTTTTCTCATTTAGGCTGCTTTTCTGTTGCTCTCCGGGTGAGGATCTGATGTGAGAGCATGCTCATCAACTTGCGCGTTAGCTCAGCTTGCTCATATTGAAAATGGAAAATGTCCTGATGATATGAATTCTAGAGAACAGCCTAGAAAACAGCATGAGATCAATTCTCATAATCTTATAACATGAGATTATACTCATCTTTTATACATTCCTTTGCAGTAACAGTCAGTCACTTTAAGTTCAAACCAAAGTCGCAGTCAGATCATACAGCATGTCCCAGATACTAAATCAAGAGGCAATTATGGCTAAAAGAAAGAGAGGTGGACAGATTTAAAAAGAGAAAGCAGATCAGCTGGCCATTACCAATATTTAATAAGTTTTTACTGACGGGGAATAATCAATCTGCCTCTGCCTGTAACAGGAATTTAAGAACAAAATTGGTAAGTGTGATTTCTCTCATTTTCTCTTCCTTCCATTGTCTTTTCCTACATTCTTGGCTCCAGATTCCTTGTCAGTGGGTAATTCCGGTTCTCAGATGGTAGACTGATAGGATTTTTCCTGGATGCCTTTGAACAAGCAATTCATTTGGTCAAAGAGCCATGGGTGATTTGGCATCCCTCTTGAATTAAGAGTGTGATGCATTCCTTTGACCTGGCACCTCAGCCCTTGCGAGGTTGGAATAATGTGAATCATAATGAAGGAAACCTGTGTACTTGATTCATTTGCATCTGATTCGTTTTTCTTCTGTATGGAAAAATGTCTTGAATGTGACATTTTGGCCATCCATAGGCTGATTTCCCCAAAGTCTAAACACTGTGGCTCAATCAAAATATTTCGTTTGTTTGAGCATCCCAACCAGCCCAGCAACAGTGGCTTGACCAATGGGATGAGTTTGGGACAGGGCTGCAGCATGACTGACCAATGGCAGACAGGGAGTGTTCGCTCATTTTTAGCAAATAATATTTTAGTTTGGTCAGAATTTGTGCCAGTTTGGCAACATGCCTAAGAAATTATACATTTCACCTTTAATTTCTGAAAGTAGCCTATAATTATTATTATTATTATTCTCTTGTTCTCCCAGCTGCCACAGGTCCTTGGCTTATTATCCACAACAATAACAGAGGTTGAAATGTAGCTTGAGGGTTTTTTCTTTAGTTTATTGCTACCGAGGCAAAAGAGCTCGTATTACCTCATGTTAGAAACCACAGGTGCTTCGTAGTCATGGGAAATGATCAAGAGGAAGTTATGGATGAGGGTTTGTACACATGGCTATTTTAGGTTGCCCCGGCTGAGCTCTGTGACAATATAAGATTTCTGCTCTGGCACATCATATCTGAAGGCAGTGTATAACTATAATTTTAATTTAAATAAATATACAAATAACTAATTCAGACAAAAAAATTTAAATAAATTGTTGCATTTTAAATTATATCATATTTTTTTTAAATATGTAGCATTTTAATAATATTTATTTGATTGTGTATTTTTATTTCTTAAAAATAACCACTTTGTATCCATTTTGTATTACTGAAACGCACAAATGCTATCTGCTAGTTGCTTCGCCTTTAAAAATGTATCGATTTCCCGGGCTCCCAGCAAGCTTAATACAATCGATAGCGATGGCCTTTCAAGATCAGCACCAGTATAAGCATACCATCCTCTCATGCACAGTTACCTCTACACAGCCACACACACACACACGCTCTGTATCCCCTTCACACCCCCAGGTAATGACTGCCCTTGGGCAAAAGAACAGTTTGTCTGCATTAGGAGTGAAGTGTTCCTAATGGGATTGTTCTCCCACTCTGGTAATGATGTTATGTATGAAGGGCCAGTTTGGTTCTATAATGAAGGCGAAAGAGATTGCAGCACACTTCTCTTTGACCTGTTATCTACCCTGTCTTTTCTCAGTCTTCCATCCCACCTCAGCTCTCACCAATTCTGAAGAATATCGATAGTTGTTTGTGTTTGCAGTGCGCTCAAAGATCTGCCTCGTATGGTTGTGTGGAGATAATGTGTGGTGTGATCTGTCCTTGTTACTCTGGTTCAGGGCAATCAAAGAGGTGAGACTGTGATTTTGATTACTTTTAAAGGGTTGCTCAATGTCATCAAAAAGCTCTGTTGGTCTTAACATTGTGTATTTACAAAACTACTGTATAATATTAATGAGCTACATGTGCTTAAATGCAAATATTTTGTGAAACTGCTTGTAATGATTACACATTGTTATTTTTAGGGTACAGGTAGTGGTGAGAAAAATGTCACAGGTCAGTTCCAATGGTGATAGGGGTTATGTAATCCCAGTTCAAACAACAGAACAGCACGATATTAAAATTAGCTAATACAACACTATTATTAAATGTGATTTGCTTTAAGTCCACCATAATATATACAGTATATATATATACAGTATATATATATATATATATA
>NW_015506690.1:156421-186578 GCF_001515645.1 Sinocyclocheilus grahami
AAGAAGAAGAAGAAGAAGAAGAAGAAGAAGAAGAAGAAGAAGAAGAAGAAGAAGAAGAAGAAGAAGAAGAAGAAGAAGAAGAAGAAGAAGAAGAAGAAGAAGAAGAAGAAGAAGAAGAAGAAGAAGAAGAAGAAGAAGAAGAAGAAGAAGAAGAAGAAGAAGAAGAAGAAGAAGAAGAAAGACCCAGAGGTGGGCGTGTTGCCACATAAAGGGTAATTTGTGAACATTTGTAAAAATGTGACATAATTTATGAAAAAAAGTACCCTTTGGTGTAAAATCTGCTTTCATTATAAAGTTGTCTAAACACTCTTGTCTAAATGTATGCCAGTGTAGTTTATTGTATTCACGTCTAGATAGTTTTGTGACATATGAAACCAGAGCATAAACATCATAAATTATTTCCCATAAATTATAAAAACAGTTGTATTTACGCATTATATTGAAATGTCTTTTGAAGAGTCATCTGTCAGGATATCGCTCTGACTGTCCTGCAACTCGCTGCTCTGCATATCAATGTTCACTTTCCCTTTCTTGCCCCTCAGACTCAATGTGTTTCTCCTGCAGGAGGTTCTCAGGCAGGGAGAGGCCAGGATGGGGTTGCAGACCAGGGAGAGAGTTTCAAGTTCAAGTTCAAGATTACATGCTCCTAACCAAGAGGAAGAGCTGAGAAAAAAGTACGGTAACAAAGCCGAGAGGCGTCATCTGTATGCTGCTGTAACCTTAACAGAACATTGATTCCAAATGAGAGAAGAAGTGAACGAGAAAAATCCACCCCTTTCTTTTCACTGCCACTCTCCTCCTCTCTCCCACCCACTATGATATTCTGTCTGAAGCCAACCCCCTTCTCTCTCTCTCTCGATCTGTCCTGTTTCCTTCACTCTCTCCTACACATGCACATACTATTAAACACCACTTTTCTTCATCCCTCATCAGGTTGTCTTTTAGCGCACCGCTTTAAGAGCCTCTAGTATTTCGTTTTCTCCCGACGGGTGGAGAAACCGGCTCAATGCGGCTCTCTCTCTCTCTCAGCTGTGTATCACACACTGGGATTGCCTGTTTCTCATTGAGAGGCCCTTTTTTTACTTGTGACACACGAGTCTCGCTCTCTTTACGGTGCCGGTTTCCCTCCCCCTCCCCTTCTTTTCTACACTTATCTGTAAAGAAAGGAAGGAAGCGGAAGAGAGAGGTGTCTGTGAGGAGGAATGATGAAAAGGCACAGAGAGAGAGAGAGAGAGAGAGAGAAGGAAGGAGGGGGTAAAAGAAGAGAGCAGGACTGAGGAGAGTGAACTGGCAGAAACGTGAAATACGAGAGGGAGAAGAGTAAAGTAGGAGAGGAACCCGTGAAAGGAGAAACGAGGGATGGCTGACCTGGAAGTGGGAAAAATCGGGGGAAGAGAATCCACCGTTTTATTCCAACACTTGCTGGTATTTCGCTTTTCACTTTGCTCTTGTTTTGGTAATTTCATGTCCGCATTTTTCATCTTTCTTATTCTATTTTTCTTTTTTTTTATGCTAATATATTCTAATATTTTTCCTGGGTGATTTATTAGTGTGTAACTGTGCTTTCTTCTTCTTAATGTGAAAAAGTAACCATGTGTTTGGAGACTTTAAGCACTTTTCCTTCCTCTTCCATCACATTTTCCTTCCTGCAGCAGTCACGTTTTATTTTCTTGTTCGACACATATTAGCTTTGGTTGTGTATTTTTGTTAAGACACTTTATTGTTAACACTGTAGACTTATATTCATGACTCCTCCAAAAGGCTAAAATGGGGCCCGCAAGTCAAGATGATCGCATAAAGGGTTTAGTACTTACCGTTTGCATCAGTTAAATTAGTTCTGCACTGATGCACTTGTAGAGAGTGTGATCTTTATGCAATATCTGTCCTGGCCTTCTCAGTTTGTGGCACTTTTGTTTCACTTGAATCAGATTAAAATGTAGCGTAGTCCCTTTATTGGGGTGTCCCCTCTTCTTTCTCCGTACCACGCTCCTCCCATCACCCCTCATCCCCCATCCCCGCTGTCTGTCTTCCTCCGTCTGTGCCATTGCGAAAAGGTTTACAGCTGTAACGCTTGTGTTTATCAAACCAGTGAATTCAAATGTCAACATCAGTGAACAGTTTCCCCCCTCTCTGAGAAGAAAGTAATTTTATTCCCCTCTTATGATTTGATAACGGCATGCTATTCCATCCTCTGTCTCTCTGCTTGCATATGTGTTTCCTTCAGGGTTTTATATCTCACATCTGACTGCATACCTGTCTCCATGGTGATTATCCTCTACCTCATGGTTCCTGTTAACCTGCCGAGATATAAAAGCGTAATGGCAGTCTAGTGGTCAAAAACAGCCCTGAAATGATGTTTGCTTTCAGCATAAATCCTATGAAGACAAAGTTAAGAGCTTTTGCGTTTAGATACTGTGATTTTTAGTTCCCTGTCAAATCGATTTTTTGCTTTTATGTTTTTAAAAATTTGGTTTTTTTGTAAGCACTGAGTTTTTACACTTTTTACTGTGCATCATTTAATTGCAAATGTGCATTCCTTTTACTGCCTAAAAGTTTTAAATTGCAGATGACATTTCAGTTTTGTGTTGAAGGAGCACTGGATAGTAAATAATGGGAAAGATGAACTTGAACATCTTCCATCTAAACCTCAATCCATGCTGTATATCCATTTACGAAATGTGAGGATGTAGCAAAAACATTGTGAGCAAACAGTTGAGTCTAATGCAGTGCTTCTCAACCAGGGGGCCGGGGCCCACTAGGAGGCCTCAGCAAACTTCCAAGGGGGCCTCAAGATAACTTAAACATTTTTAAAATAAGATAATACAGCTAAAAGATCAAGATATTTATCATTTTGATTTTTTTTTTCTTTTAAGAACCAGGATTGTCTTGGCCTTGGAAAACCTGAATATATGAGGAAGCCTCATTTGTGATTTCTAGACCTGGAACAATGTCAGTTAATAAAATCTTATAACACCATTGGCATTTTTATATAATGAATATAACTGTTTCTAGTTATGCCAAGCTTTAAAATATTTGATCGGTTATAAATTGGTGAGCAAAGATATTTGGGAAAATCCTTAGACTTAATCATATCCAGCAAATCATGAACAACTGGAAAACAACTTAAAAAAATTGTTAAGTCAAAAAGTTTGAGAACCACTAATGTCTAATGTCTGTCAGTTATATACATAATGGGGGTTAGCTAGGCACCAGAAAGGGGGAAAATCTGGTTTTGGGGGTATTTGTGGGTGTCTGTTTTAGGTTATATTGTTATACAGAATATAGAAACTAGTTATATTTGACCATCCCTGATTCACTTGTGCTTTTGGAGTCTGTGATAATCAAACCCAAAAGAATGGATGTTCAAGTTGCTTTAATGTTTGTATGCTATAACCATCTACTATATATTTCAAGCATCCAATAAGCATTATTGAGTTATTATGAGGAATCCGCACTGGTTTACATACTAAATATGCTTTTTCTTTGAATAACAATATACTCTGGCATATTTTATTTCTTTATTATTTTTTTGTTTCACAATATCTGTTCCATATTTGTGTAGCCTTTTTTCCTTTAATTTTGACTCTCAGCTGAAACGTCATTCATCATTGGCTCGCAAGTGCATTTATACAGTACCACATCAGTTTCAGTATAACCAATGAATCAACTTGAGCCTCAAGTCTTGAATGCTACCAGCAGCACAAACAGTATAAGGGCCATTGACTCCATATGTTCAAGTGTCTCAGATTGCTTGAGCCCACCCTCACTGAAGTGCTCAGGAAATCAATAGGTTTGACATCAGGGCTGCCTCCTATCTTACAATTTCTCACTGAGGAATAGAATGTGGAAAATTCATTTTGCTGTGAATCCAAAAAAACTCACATAGTGGTCCTCCACTGCTACTGTTGGACCTTCACTGCTACTTCATTTAACTTCAGGTTATTATTAGGCTTATTTTTAATTCTATAGTAAAATGGTTCAACATTGTGCAATCAAAGTAACAAAGATTCATTCATGACTGATATATTGTCATATGGAGTCACTGTAGATGGCATTTGCTATTGTGAAAAAAAAACTATATTCTTGTGGGCTCTGTATAAAGAATTTCTGCATATAATGGAAAATATACGACAATTTGCCTCGTTCTTCTGGTATAAAATGTGTCCGTGAATGTGTCTAATTGGCCTAAATTGTAGTGGTTACTGTATATTTTTAGGTAACCTTTCTAAAGACTCAGGTCTTTCATCAAATCTCAGCCCACTTCACCATCCAAATTAGGTTGAATTAAGACATTTTTTGGGAGCTAATGCCATTCTCAACAACAGGTGGATATCTGTTACATTCAATAGAGCAAAACTATATCTTAAGATTTTTTTATTACTTTTCTGAAAAATGATCCTGTCTAAAGTTCAGTTGTATTAAAGAGTGTCTGGTAAGAAAACATTTATATCTTCTTTAAACAGCTTCTATTCTGTAGAAGAAATGTAACTGCTCTCACTGAGTGTTTAATTAACTTGATTCCTGAGATTCTGACCATAATGACAAACCCTAATTCAATAGATTTTTAAAGTTAATGTCTAAGTCAAATGTAACCCTACATTTTAATGGATAAATCACTCAAAAATAAAAATAATTGTCTCATCCTCATGTCATTCAGTTTTGTTTATCTGAACTAAAAGTAAAAACTAAACTTAAAATTATTTTTGGTAATGAAAATAAAGCTGAAATAAAACAAAATGAAATGTAATTAAGATTAAAAAAAGGAAAAAAATGTGGCCTTGGCAACTAGCGGAAATAAATTATAGTTGACGTACTGAAATTGCTAATACTAAAACTGAAATAAAAATAAAGCTATTTAGAAATATTATAAAATAATAAAAATAACAAAAGCACATAAATATTCTAGAAGGTGAACTACAGTTAAAATGGACTCAAAATATCTTCTTTTGTCGTACAAGTTGGAAAGACATGAGGGGCAGGAGATGATGACAGAATTTTCATTTTTGCACAACTATCCCTTTTTAAGAATAATATGTATTTATTTTAACTGAAAGGCAGTACTTGGCGCTATAGTGGAGGCGATATTTTTCAGGTGATATTCTGCACCTGCACAGTCAAATGCGCTGACAGTATGGGGCTAATTAATAGTTGTCTGACTGCTGTAATACTGTGTTTACCTGGAGTGCTGACTTTCGTATTGCTGGAGAAGAAATGGTACCACTGGCTATTGTGTGTTCAGTATGTGTGCGCTATACACGTTTACACAGTGAAGGTGACACAGAAGTGTTAGTATGCATGACCAAGTGAGAGTCATTTATTGTGTCATGAATGTATAGTCACACCTGAGGTTTGCTAGTGTGTGTTCAGTGCCCATGTGTGGGTGTAGGTGTGCATACAGTGGTCGCGTGGGGGTTAATATCTGCAGTCCAGAGGAATGTGTTTCGGGTCAGCAATGAGAATTCCTCAGTTCTGCATTAGTAGCACACAGCGCTGCTGCTTGCCTCAGCAAACTCCCTCACTGGCGATATTCTCTCTCATTATCTCACCTTCTCTGCTTCTCTTCTTTTCCTTTAGCTAGGTCGCATTTTCATTTTTCAACCTTCATTTATGCATCCACTCATCCTTTCTTTGTTTCCCCTCACTGCTGCTAAGATGACTGAGATGTAGGGGGTTGGGTGAAAAGGGGGAAAGGCTATATGTGTGTGTTTCTGTTATATAAATGTAGCCACGTACACCGTTCACTCTTTACCGCCTGCCTGGTGCTCATGTTTGCGTATGATTTATTTATGTCAAAGAATATAACCAGATGCCGTCCATTTCAGTCTCCTCTGATGAATGAAATAAGATATAAGATTTGTTTTTGAAAGAAATCAATACTTTTATTCAGCAAGAATACATAAATTAATCAAAAGTGACAGTAAAGAGTTATAATGCTACAAAAGATTTAAACTAATTAAAATAAATTATGTTCTTTTGAACTTGCAATTCATCAAAGAATAATGAAAAAAATGTATCATGGTCTACTGTAAAAAAAAAAAGATATGATCAATAAGTCATGGTAACATATACTTTATGTTAGTGAAAAAATTTAACTAAAACTATTAACAAATATTTTTCAGTAATTTAAATAAAAATAAATGACGAATATTAGTTTAAAAAAAGCCTTTAAAAAACGTAAATGTGATTCAACTAAATTTCAGTCAGTTTATAATTGAAGTTGACTTGTTTGATTATAGGCAGCAGTTGAACATAAGTTTATAAGTTGAAGTAGATGGAATATTTTTACTGTGCACAGAAAATATTAAGCAGCATATCTGTTCTCAGTACTGATAATAATAAGAAATGTTTCTTGAGCACCAAATCAGCATATTAGAATGATTTCGGAAGGATCATGTGACATTGGAGAGTGGAGTAATGGCTGCTGGAAATTTTTATATTGTAAAAATATTTCACAATATCAGTTTTTACTGTGTTTCTGTACAAAGATATTGCACATTGCTGTCTGATTTTCTACCAGTGGATTTGAATAGTTATGCAAAGTTAACCAGTTAAAGTTGACACGATAGATATTTATCAACAGAGAACAGAGGCAGGTACAGAGAACAAGGGCAATAAAGGAGTCACAGATTAACTGGATGCATGAATGATGATACAGCATCATCCTCTGGTGAAGGAGGTGATTTGTGCTCAGCTGTGCCCGTCTGCCCTCTCAGACAATGCACAAGGTCACAGCCAGAAGGTCAGATGTCAAAGCTCGGGAAATGTGACACTTCCCTTCCCTCTAGCTCTTGTCCGACGACCTCCTGTGTTTTGTCTGGTCGGCTGATATGTGTCTGTATTTAACACCCCATGGGATGCCCATTATCATGTGCTGTTAACACACAGTCAAGCTCTTCATCCATTCTGTCTGAAAAAAAATACAGATGCTTCCAAAATATCACATAAAAATTACATTATTTTGGGGGAAATTATAATATTTTTTATTGTAGTATAATAAAATATATTTTATAAATATTATTGTAAATATGTATTCTGTTATATTAAAGTATATTTGAATTCTATGTCTTATATATTTAAATAATTGATATAATTATATGTATAACTATTATAAAATAATTGTTCACGAAGGATGCATGATTAAAGTTGATTTGTGACAATAAATACATTTATAATGTTAAAAAAAGATTTATATTTCAAATAAATGCTGTTCTTTAAACTTTCTATTCATCATATATATCATATATATATTAAGCAGCACAACTGTTTTTAGCATTGAAAATTGTAATTAATAATAATTAATAATAATATTGAGCAATTCAGCATATTAGAATGATTTCTCAGGATCATGAAACACTGAAAACAGATAAGATAATGATTACTGAAGATTAATAGCTTCTGAAAATTCAGCTTTGCCATCACAGGAATTAAATTTTAAAATATATTTAATACTTTCATTATTTTAATACTATTTAAAATTATTACTGTTTACTGTATTTTTGATCAAATAGGTGCAGCCATGGTGAGCATAAGAGACGTTTTTCGAAAACATTAAAAACTCCAACCAATCCCAAACTTTTAACGAGTATGTAAAATAAATTGATATAACAAAATGCAATGTATTATTGAATTTATGTATGCATCATTTTTCCTGAAGGCTTCCTTGAAGGTTTTATCAGATTTAGCAAACTTCTGCTTACAAATTTGTCCCCAAAGTATAGCTAAGTAAACACACACACACACACACACACACACATTCACATAAATTAGGTTCTGACTCACCCCTTTAACAGAAAGTCAATAACAGCACAGGAATGATTAATCAGTGGCTCCATTGTCCAATTCCACCAATTCCCCCTCCTTTCTTGCACACTCTGGGCCCCTCTCATGGCATAGTATTGATCTGAATGCATTTGCCTTCCATTTATCCCCTGAACACAAAAAAGAACTATGAACTCACCCGGTACTGTGCCCAAATCCATCTAGGGAGGGAACACTTGCTTGCCATAGACATGCACAAATAGGTTTAGGGTAAGCGTTAGTCAATGGAAATGTAGTCCGCAACAGCTTTAGCCTGTTTTTCTTTTTTCTGCTTTTTTCCCCTGAATTAATTGACAACATCTCACATACTGTTGGTCATGTGTTATGGGGTCACATTATTTGGCAACATGATACAAAATTATATATTGCTGCACACCAGCAGAGAAACATAAATTAGATAATAAAAGTCAATATTCAGGCATAAGACATTAACGTTCAGGAAATTGGAAAACTGTATATCCCACTGTGTTGAGTATGAGAGAAAAAAAGTTAATTAAATGATGGAGTTGGTTGTGGGAGTTAAAGGAGCCGCATGCACAATGTTTGATGCTGTAAAAGTGCCATTACAATCAAACATACTGAAAATTTGACAGTTTTGCACTTACTTTATGGAAAGTAAAATAAGAAGATAAGTATTATTGTCAGAAATCAGTGTATTGTGACGAATATATTTTATTGTATCCTTTTAATGTAATGTATATAGATATGTACCATATTTTACATTTATCATTTACAAATATTTCATTTACTCTTTTCATTTATTTGTTTATTTAGTGTCATTATTCTCTTTACTCTTACTGCTTCCAAAACATGCTTGTCAATCATCACGTTTGGGAGTTTGTATCAATGGTGAGAACAGTTGTGCTGCTTAATGTGTTTATGGTAACCTTTTATTTTTTTGGATGAACTGAAAGTTTGAAATAAAACAGCATTTATTTGGAATAGAAATCTTTTGTAATATTTTATTCTTGCTCATTAAAGTATTAATTTATTTGATTTATTTTTAAATTAATAGATTTTTAAGTGCATATCAGTATTTGTTGAGCAAAGCCTCCAAATGAGGATAATTCAAAAACACTGAATTATTGTGGCAGATGAGTAAATCATTGATGGATAGACATTATTTCTGGTTTTAGAGGTCAGTTGTATTTTTGGTAGACTTCAGTTTTGGTAAAGATTTAATCATTGAAAAAAGCGGAGTAATATTTCACCCATCAAAAGTCAGAAAAAGTGATTACAGACCATCTTATCCTGTCACAGTGCTACTGCGATCTGCCGTCTGATTTCTTCAGAGAGCGCCAAACCTATTAACGTAATCATATAAATATGCATATAGAAGGACCACTTTGGCAATCATGGATAGTAAAAGGACTATCAAGCATAATATAAGTCCTATTTAGACTTGACTCCAGTGAACTAATGCCTGACAAGCCTTTGAAATGAATCCTCTCTAGCCAGAACTGCAGCATGCATCCTCCTCTCCTCTGAGGATTATTGTGACTCGCTGTGAGTCCTCGTCAGGACTGATAAGATTAGCGTGGGTTCTGTTCTCACCCTAGGACACAAAGTATGTGGAACAGAATAACAGCTCATGGGAATTTATGTTGCTCTGTTTAATGGTGTTAGATACGTTATGCTTCAGGCTATGAAATTGGTCTGGAATAGAGAATTTGTTCGGTTTTCTCTCCCTGATAGCTACATAAATGTAGATAATAAGTGATGAAAATGAACTTACTTTGATTTCTGAAGGCTCCTTTCATTTCAGTTTTATTTCTGTTGTGAGCGTTGACCTGTATGTGACCTGTTTAATATATGGTGTATGCAGATGAGATTACTGCCAGGCAAAAGGGTGGATTTTCTCATGCAGATGAACACAGAAGTCTGTCAAAACAGACATAAAATATGAATTGCATACCAGAGATCTGGGGCTGGAGTTTGTTTATATTTAAACACTTATGTGCATTCTTGGCATGATATCACAATTATTTGGGTAAGATGATGCATCAGGGGAAAACCCTGGGTGTCTGGATAAAAATGAAAAATGAGAGCACATGCTTGCAAGCAGAAAGCAGAAAATAACTTCATCATGCTAATTTTATTGCATAAGAATTATTAATTCAAGCATTCAAATACACTGTATTTGAATTAAAATCTAATTTGGATAGATAGACTACTCTTAAAAATGTATGAATTACTTTGAATTATATAACAAAATATCAAATCAAGCAGGACTGTGATGGCAAAGCTGAATTTTCAGCAGCCATTATTCAAAAGAACAGAGATGATTTGAAATAGAAATCTTTTGTAACAATATAAATGTATTTACTGTCATTGACAGTAAAATATCTATCATTTTTATCTATAATCTATCAAATATCTATATTTACTATCATTTAATGCATCTTTGCTGAATAAAAGTATTAATTTCCTTTAAAAATCTGGGAAATAAATTATGAGAATTAACTGATGCCACTTGGTTTGTTATTTTGAAATCTAATGTTAAATGCTAATGCTATTGAAATCTAACATTTATACATTTTTAGGTTTTTCTCTTGTCTAAATGTCTCCAAATTCAGTTTCTGTGGCCACTGTATGCGCAATGCCATTCGTTTGTGTATTTGTTATATCTTTTAAACTTTCAGTCTTTTGTCTTTTTAGAAGCTGGGATGCATCACCTGAGATCCAATCTGGTCCTCCTCAGGGACTACAGGTGTTCACTTCTCATACGACATGCTGCTCAAAGGAGGCCAGCTGGTCAGTGATCAGGTAACCATACTTTTCTCTCCCACCATCATTTTCCACCCTTTGTTTTCTCCACCTACAATGCTCACACACCAGAGCTGAATACAACCTATGAATCGAAACTTTAAACGCTTAGAACCTGTTCTCAGTCTATTTTGTGGCTCCAAATAGATATTTTGTTATTGTTCAGTTCCTCTACGACTCTGCATATGTTTCTAATATCTTTCATGTTTCTGCTGTGGTTTGTAGGTTTCCTTTGTGAGTCAGCTTTTATCATAGAAATATTTTTTGAACTGCCTCACATTCGTGTTTTATTTCCCACTCTTTTCTTACATTAACGGATGAAGCAGCTTCACTGGACTTCAAGTTGCTCTCTGAATATTTCTGATTGTTCCTGAATATCCTTGGCATTCCATTATGCACTTACAATGCCAGCTGACCTTCATATTTTGCAGCTGACCAGATCTGTGTATGTATCGCTCTTTTCTCAGCAGCAGAGCTGGGTCCCACCAACATGCCTGGCATACACGCTAACCCCTCTGACGTGATTGATAACTCTGCCCTAGTAACCGCTTGGCACGTTGCCGGGCTGCCCAGGGTTGCCAGGGAAAGTGTTCCCATAGCAACACGTTTAACCACCTTGAAATGTAGCAAAGGTTTTGCAAACAGGCAGAAAGGGATTACTGCTGAAGAAAATGTGTGAAAAGGTGATAGGATTTTTATGATACATTTTGTCCATTTATTTATCTGTTTATTTAAAAATGTTGTATGCTTTTAGGGAGTTCTGCTGCTAGTGCCAAAGGCTTATTTTTCTTTTTGTAAAACAACGTAGATTTAACTAAATCTAATATCGCCTTTTAAAGGTCCCATTACTGGCTTACATTAGTCAAACAGCGCATGCACAAGTATGAAAACCTTCCATTTAAAATCACAGACATCAATATTCAACTTAACATCCATGTGCACATCACGGATTATCATTTGAGTTTAAGTTCAAGGGTGCACACATGTGCATCATGCGTTCACACATATGAATTTCAACCTACACCTTGACTCACACAGTTACTCATTAACACTGAGATTCAGGTTTTCAGGCTTACTGTTTCCAGTATTGGGATTTTTATGGAAAGTGGGATCTGGAGAGGGTGAGTGAGAGTGCATTGGGGAACCGAAAGGAAGTATGGAGAGATTTTAAAAAACACCAACTGGAAGAGGGTGTGTTATAAAAGCAGTATCTTGTCAGGATGACACCGATTTGACATCAGTGCTGCATTTATGCGTGATTTGATTTTAAAAGAAAAAAAGGGGGTGCGGAGGTCAGCAGGGAGAGTGTAAGAATGAGAACCAGATGAGACAGAGGTGGTCCAAAGTTCGACAAAGTAGTAGGATGGAAAAAGGGACATTGGGATGTGGGCAGAATTAGGGAGGGAACCTGACAACATTCATAGTGTTGTGAGAGTTAAAAACGGACAAGAGTCGGGAGACAAAAAGGATATAGGGCCAAATAATCTACCTGGCACCATGCTAAAGGAGGCCCTGGTATTGCCATGTGTATTTTTTGGGGGGTGTTGTTTAAGTTGAGCTTGTGTATGATTAGCTCTCTGCAGAACACCAAAAAATATATTTTTAAGAATGTTGGTAACCAAATAGTTTTGGTTACTTTTGACTTCTGTTGTATGAAAAAAACCCTAAGACATTTTTCAAGCTATCTTCTTTTGTGTTTCACAGAAGAAGGAATATAATGAAGGTTTGGAATGACATGAAGGTGAGTGAATAAGAACAGAATTTTTTATTTTTGACTATCCCTTTAAAATGCTTTCTCGTGCCCCTCCATTATATGCAAAGCATTGTGTGAGTCTGATCTGTTTGTTAGCCAATGAAAGACAGGGAGAGTGTTCAGGGATACCCATTTAAAACAGTTATTCTTTCTATTCCGTTTGGTGATGCAAGTGGTGAAGAAATTACACATTTTAGCTTTCATGCCAATACATAACGCATAGATAATCGCAGATTAACCACAGTTTTATCACATTAGCTATGAACATATTCCACTAACATTTCTCAACCAGAAAATACATGTTATTTTATAATTTGAAACCTAACAAAATTATTTTTGTGAAATGTTTTGCTTTTTCTTAACAACAATCCCACAAGGGTTATGCTCATTAAGTTAAACCAAATAATTTTAATTGCTTAAAATAAAAATAAACATTAACTGAAATTTAAAAACATTTTTTTTTATTATTTCAGCTAGTTGCCAACTAGTTTAAGTACTAAACTAACTAAAACTAAATAAACTAACAACTAAACTTGATGAAAACACAAAGACATATAACCCATATATATATAACACACTGCAAGACCCTAACATACACGATTATTTTCTAATATAATTTTTGCTATATAAAATTTAGCTATAGTAACCCCAGTTCCCTTTCAGTCAGTTCCCTCTCTCTCTGGGAGATGCAGCACTGCATTCACCTCTCAATCTTCTCATCACTGGATCTATGGCACAAGCAGTGGTTTCTCCCTTGCCCAACGGCGATCTTTGAGATCAAATTTCCACAGCGCAGGCTCTGGGGAGGGCGATGTCAACCTGGCAGAGATGCAGGAATGCTGAGAAAGTGTGCTTTCTTGATGGTCTCTTGGTGGCACCGTTGAAGAATTTGCGTAGCTAATCTCCACGGTTAAGAAATATAGGCTTGTTTCGGCGTGGGTCAGGTTCTACCCCTGCACCCCCAAAGCAGCAGCCTCTGTTTGTTTGTCGTTGGGGATGGCCTCCTGCAAGAACTATTGAGGCCCTGTAACAACCTGGGCTGGCAGTCAATCCTGAACAACGGCCTGTCACTCGCAGGAAGGTGAGACCGCCAGCCCGTCCTCAGGATGCTAAGAACCCATGAAAGTCTTCGTAGTGAAGCTGAGATGGGGGGAAAGCTCCACTTCAGCGGGGGGATGGGAGTTGGATCCTGCTGGGCTCCGGCTCTCTGCCACATGGAAGAGCAGTCACCAGATGGTCATTAAAAGAGCTATTTCCTCCTTCCCTGGTCACACTCCCGGCATTTCTGGACCTCCCATGTGTGACGGCCAGGCACTTCCTCATGTTCTGATGCAACAAGTCACTCATCGAATCAGTATGACGCATGTCGATGAACTCCGGTTCCTGCATTTGTCAGTGACTTCTTTTACAGACCTGGTGGACAGGACACTGTGCACCCCGAAGGACATATGTCCTTCTCTGACTCTGCCACTGTGATTTCTGTTCCGCTGAAACCCTGCCCCAGGTATGTTGAATGTAGTTCCACTGAGACTGTTGGCAAGGTGTCTGGATGCTTGCTTAAGCTCCCCAGCCTTTCCCGATGGCTCCTCAGGAATGTTCGGCTCAGCTGTGCGATTCAGCTCGCCAGGCATCTACCGAAGTTCAGTGGCATTCTGTTACCTCAGTGCGAGAGTGCTGCAGTTCTTCAAACTGAAGTTGCTTCACTTCTGGTAAAGGGCACTATAAAGCCTGTCCCCTCGACCGAGATGAAGAAGGGGGTTTTACAGCCCTTACTTCATTGTACCCAAGAATGGTGGGGGGCTCAGACCAATCTTAGACCTAAGGGTGCTGAGCCGGGCCCTTTACAATCTCCGGTTCAGAATGCTAACCCTCAAACACATGTTAACATGTGTCAGGTACCAAGATTGGTTCACGGCAATAGACCTGAAGGACGCGTGCTTTCATTTCTCGATCCTTCCAAGCCATTTCTTCAGTCTGCCTTCAAAGGACAGGCATATTAGTACAAAGTTATTCCCTTCGGGCTGTCCCTGTCTCCTTGCGTATTCACGAAAGTCATGGAGGCTGCCCTTGCCCCTCTTAGGGAAGTGGGCATTCGCATTCTCTTTCTCGATGACTGGCTTTTTCTAGATCACTTGTGAGAGTTAGTTTGCACATACAGGAACATGGTCTTCGACCACCTACCCCGATTGGGACTTCAGTCAACTGAGAGAAGAGCAACTCTCCCCTGTGTAGAGTATCTATTTTTTCGGTGTGGATTGGACTTGGTCACTATGACAGCACGCCTCGCAGAGGATCATGCTCGGTCTGTGTTGAACTGCTTGAGAATGCTCAAGTATAAGATAGCGGTCCCTTTCAAATACTTTCAGAGGCTCCTGGGACATATGGCATCCTCAGCTGCGCTTACGCCATTGGAACTGATGCATATGAGATCGCTTCATACCCGAGTCCTGAGATGAGCATGGTGCCGAGGCTCACACCTTGCCAGCCATCTCTTACTGTGGAGCCAGCAGAGACTCAGGTCTCTGTGTACCACTTGCATTCCAGTTGAACTCAATCGTGTAGCGGTATACCTCTCACAGGTCATGCGAGTGGAGGCTTCACACCCAGCTGGTCCAGCTGTTTTGGAGTCAATTCAGTCAGGCTCAGATAGATCTGTTGGCCTCACGAAAATCCGCTCATTACCCACTGTGGGTTCCCTGACCGAGGCCCCCTAGGCTTGGACATACTTGCAAACGGTTGGCTCAGGCCTATGCGAATATGCGTTTTCCCCAGTGAGCGTCATTGCACTGTGCAAAGTAGGGATGTGCCCGAATAGTGAGTCTGTATTTGGAAAGGCACAGAAAATGAATGACTCATTCTACGGAGCCACTAATGGGACATGATTAGCCGATTGCTAGCGGTAGCCTGTTACATTACAGGACATAAAATTTCACTTACCACATAAACAGAGTAAGGAGATATGACTAATAGGACGATGGCAAATTATTTGCAGATCCTGAGCACCACTGACAAACATCTAATCTTGTAAAATGTATAGTAAGTACTACCGCTCCGTAGTATACACAGATTACGTGTGATCGTGAATCTCGAAAGTGAAAGTAAAAAGTGAGTGTCCATTCAAAGGCAATTTCAATGCCCCACGTATTAATAGCGGCTCCCTGAGGCCTGCAATTTATATACTATATAATTACCCAACAAAATAATTGCGAGAGAAAGCATTGAAATTCATTCTCATTTTGTATTTATTCCCTTTAGGGGTTCTGTAGTACACGTCATTTCCTTTCCGATCACGGTTTTCTTATTCAGGCACATCCCTAGTGCAAAGTCAGGGAGGACATGGAACAACTCTTGTTTGTGCCACATTACTGGCCCAACAAGACTTGGTTCTCGGAGCTTGTGCTGTTGGCATCAGCCCCTCCCTGACAGATTCCCCTGAGGAGGGACCTTCTCTTTCTGGGGAAGGGCACACTTTGGCACCCATGCCCAGATCACTGGAACCTCCATGTTTGGTCCCTGGACATAACCAGGAGGAACTCAGAGGTCTTTCACCTGCAGTGGTGAATATCATTATGCAGGCTAGAACCCCCTCTACGGGGCTATCCTTCCTCCAAGAGGGCCTGGACAGGCGCCCATCTGCATCTATACTCAAGATGTATGTGGCCACAACACTGTAGACTGCAGATTGGTGGGGAAACACGATCTGGTTATCAGATTCCTAGGAAGCACTCGGAGGTTGAATCCTCCAAGAGCGTGCATCATTTCCTCTTGGGATCTCTCAGCGGTCCTTTAGGCCTTACAGAGAGATCCGTTTGAGTCCCTTCAGTCAGTTGGACTTAGTGCCCTCTCTATGAAAACGACCTTCCTGACAGTGCTCACTTATATCAAGAGGGTGGGGGATCTCCAACCCCTCTCCATTTATGAATCATGCCTAGAATTTGGGCCGGCAGACTCTCATGTTGTCCTGAGACCCCGGCCTGGTTATGTGCCCAAGGTTCCCATCACTCCTTGCAAGCTATCCCCCCACATGAGGGGGGACCCTGGCCTGTCTTTGTTGTGTCTAGTGCGAGCCCTACATATCTATTTGGAATGCACACAGAGTTTCAGACTGTCTGAACAGCTCTTTGTCTGCTTCGGAGGTCAGCAGAAGGGGAATGCTGTCTCCAAACAAAGGATCTCCGACTGGATTGTGGATGCAATCCTTACAGCCTTTCAGGCCAGAGGCTTACCATGCCCACTGGGAGTGAGGGTACACTCAACCAGGGGCATTTGCTGCTCCATCAGATTTAGCAAATGGTGCCTCATTAGTGGACATTTGTAGAGCTTCAGGTTGGGCTACACCTAATACATTTGCCAGATTCTACAATCTGCGAATGGAACCAGTTCCATCTAGAGTTTTGAGCCCTAGCTCTTAAACTCAGATGGCTGGTAGAGTGTAGAGCTTGCATTTAGCACCTTCCCCTCTTTTAGGTTGTAATGTGCTCTTATTGAGTCCAGTTCAGTTCCTTCTTATGAACCCTGTACTACCCTTCCATTACTCAAGCACTCCCTTATGTAGCTGAGTTAAGCAGAGGAACTCGTTACAAGAATCAATTACAAGTTAGTATTCCTTGAGTGAACTCTCATAATGGATTAGAGCTCCATATGTTGTGGCTCCCTTTGTTGGCCCCATATATGTATTAGTCCACTGCTCCATTCTGAATAGGATTCAGTGTTTCCCCTAGACAGACAGTTGGTCTGTCACTTGTTTCTGTGCACGGTAGTTCTCCCCTTATGCGGAGCCCACCACAGAAATATTTCCTATGTAGTACTCCCTTTTAGTGAGTCCATAGGATGTATCTCCACATGTTACCTCCCATTTGGGTAGGATGTGGTCTCCGTAGTGTTCTTTGCCCACTTGGGGAAATTAATGCTTCCCCAACATTACAACCAGGACTTCTCAACCGTCATTTTTCGTGTTTTTTCTCAGAATAAAAAAAGGCTTCAGCTGGAGGTGACCTCTGCCTTATTTGGCGGCTCTCCCGGATGTTGGAGAGCGAGGTCATTATTCTTGGGTGTTGGAAGGTTACGAGAAGGAGAGTTCCATTTGGTCGTAGCACGCTGTGCTTGTCAACATCTACACCCCCATGGACTTGTAACGCAGTTAAGCAGCTGTGGCGTTTAGTATAGGAACCCCTAGTGTCGGACCAACTGAAAGGGAATGGCTCTGTTACGTATGGTAAGCCTCATTCCTTGATGGAGGGAACGGAGACGTTGTGTCTCTTTTACCACAACTCTGAACTGCATCTGAGTGGGTTGAGATGCTTCTTGACTCCTCAGAACAAAACGAGTGAGCAAATAACACACTGGTCTATTTATACCCGGATGTCCGGGGCGTGGCCAGCTATGCAAATTTTGCTCACCAATTTCATTGACCTTTTCTCGTTGATGTCAAAGGTGTCTAGGCTCTCAAGTGTGACCGCTAGTGTTCTTAGTGTTGGAACTTCGACACAACATCTCTGTTCCCTCCATCAGGGAATGAGGGTTACCATACGTAACCGAGATGTTTCTTGCATTCATATCTGTGACTACACAGAAGATCATTAACTCGTTAGCTGAACCTATACACTCATTAAGCTAAAACCTCTTGAATGAATTCACACTGCAGTAAAACAAATGAACAAACACTAACAAGGAAGCCAGGCTGTAGACCTAGCGGCTTATGCTAGTGTAGATAAACACATTTGCATTCCTTTGCATGTATGCCATCTGTGAAATGTGTGTAGTCGGCATGCCAAGTAATACAGCTTTAACCTATGGCTCTCGTAGGCCTTTGGTGTCTCTGTGTGAAAATGAGAGGTCTCAGAGGAGCTCTACACCACTGCTTTCCTGCTGAATAAGCACTAGCTTCTCTGTTAGCAGACAGACTCCTGCCTCTATATTGCCAGGCCTGCAGAATCAGTCTAGACTGATGGAATACAAGCTCACAGCAGTGATTTGCACAGCACTCTTTACATACACACACATTTATGGGTTTTACAGTTTTTCTGAATTGTTAAAACACTAAACCCCAATCTCTGAACCAAATTCTCACCAGCTTAAACCAATTTGTCGAATAAAGCACTCTTTCTGCTAAACCTTAAATACGGTCAGGCAGTTAGGCTCTATTTGCAAATCTCATGCACTCTTTTTGCAAAACTCTAAACACATTCTCATTCACTTAAACACTTATCACACTGTGATGTATTTGTGCTGCAAAATGCTAAACACAAACGGCAAAAGTTAAACACAACTAAAGCACATTTGTCATCGTTTACACTCGGGATGTAACGGTATGAAAATTTCATATCACGATTATAGTGACCAAAGTTATCACGATTATCAATATTATCACGGTTTTATTCAAATTAGATGAAAACGTTCAAAAATAACTGATACACACACTGAAAACATTTCAATAAGTTTTATATTTGAAAATCAACAAACAACAAATACAATTAGCAGCTATATGCACTTTTTTTAGCATAAACATTAAATTAACATTAACATGAACCCCTAATAATAATAATAATAAATCACTTGAAGATCATGCGATCTTCGGTTAGGAGATCTCGTATCACCACAGAGGCGTGGACTCTCTCGTTTCATTCAAATGCAACTTGCCGTCTTGCGCCTCAGTTTTAGATTGTATTGAAAATGAAATCAAAGGAATTTAGTATTAATACTACTATAATTTTGCTGTAGTGATCATATTGTCCTGACGATTGTTTTGTACACTGCTCATAATGGATTTATAAACAGGTAAGATTTCAAAACATTAATCTCAATTCAATATTTCATATCCCCGTATTTATATATTATGTTAGGTAAACAAAAAAAAAATCTGTGTAATAAGTTAACTATGAATATACAATACATTATCCCTTAAATGTCAACCTGATAGTTTGAACGTTCGTTCGTCTTGGCTCAAAGCCACTTGCTGCGAACTTAACTTCGCGGGAGCTTTGCGTTAATTACAAGTGAGATAACGAAATATTTAATCTCTAATCAATATTTTTTGTCCAATTATTTGCCCAGTTAGTTTTGGTATTGAGGTAAAAGTTACCTTGCATATATAACAGTGGGGGGTGGTCACAAAGATGACTGAGCAAATTTGATGCGTTTCCCCCTTTTGCAGCGACTTTCTTCTTGCAAGATCAGCAGACAGGGTGACCGTCCTCGATTAAATTGCCTTCAGGACTCTTGTAAAAGCCAAAAAGACCGAAAAATCTCCCGAGCACTGTCACTGCCTTCCGCCATTTCGTCTCATGCAAAAAAAACAACAACAACACTGCATGCTGCTTCTGCGTCAGACTGATGCTGGCTGGACAGGATTTACCGCGAGTTTTCAAAAGCGTGGTGATCAAACACGGTTTTGATGATAATTACATTTTAAACAGTAATACTAACCGTCAGGGCATTTTATCGTGATTTATCGTGAAACCGGTAATCGTTCCATCCCTAGTTTACACACAACGCTTCAAAATTGTTCACACTTGTTTCTAATGATGTGATCAAACCAACTGTACAAAATATGAGCCAGTTCAGAGTGCACAAGTGGCACAGGTGACTGAATGATGATACGAACAATAGATGGAAACCATCGGAGAAGGAGAGGAGGAAGAGTACATGTAAGAAGTGAAGGATGAGGAGGAAGAGGATGAGGAGAGAAAGAGTAAGGTATAGAGAGTGTTATCAAGGCTGGATCTGTCAGACCAGAGTTTTTTTTCTTTGTCTAGCAAAAAAGACAACATTACTTGTGATGTGAACAAAGTCCTCAGGCCGGACTCAAGCACAAAGACATGATGCTGAGACAGAATGAATCTCTCACTGACCCTGATTTTACAATTGCACGACTTACAGTATTTCTTACAGTATTACAGAGTGTTCTGTAACATGCTATTCATTTAGAGTTTTATTTGACCTTTTTAGCCTTTGCAGTTGGACAGCAGTATGTTTGCAGTATCCAAGTGCTGAATATATACAAACATTCAGTACTATTCAATATTCAGCACAATACTATTCTTGCAGTACATACAGTAGGCCTATATTCACCTTACTCAGTTGCAATTACTATACTTTTTTACAGAATTGCAAAATCGTTTACTCAGTACAATATACTTTTTTTCTGAAATTTTCTGGATGCTGTGTTCTCCATTTTTCTCTGTAGTATCTAATGAATGTTCTGTAGTGTTTATTTTATTGACTCGTGTGTGTGATCTGAGAGCACCGTTTGATTTTGAGTGCAAGTGAAATGGTTTTGCAGTGATTGTTTGATTTTGATGGAAGAGTCAGAGGTTTCGTGAATTTAGTTTGAGTATTTGGATTTGTGTTTAAGGTTTTGAGAAAATGAGTGATGGTTTAAAAAAAATGTGTTTTAGCAATTCAGAAAAACTGTAATGTGTATTTTAATGATTTTGTAGCATTTTCATTGTCATTAAAGATCAATAAGCATATTTTTCTTAAACAGTGTGTGTGAGGGAAATTACTGTGTGTGAAGGGATGATGATGATAAAAGAAAACATTATCAGGGCAGCATGAATATTTTAGTAGTTGCAGAGAGTGGGTGGTTTCACCAAGGAGAACAGACTGTGCCTACATGTGAATGCATATACGTGTGTGTGTGTGTTTGTGTTTGTGTGTGTGTGTGTGTGTGTTTCATGTGCATTATGTACTGCATGTGAAGCCACTAATGAGCAGAGACAATGCAGGAGGCAGGACTCAGAATCGGTTCAATGCACAATATCACCAGCAGAGGGCAACAATGCCACAACAATGATTGTAAAGTTCTTTAGACAAGATTGTTTGCCAAATATACAAGAGAGTTTGTTTATGGTGATTTTGTGTGTATTTGCATATGTTGTGTACCTAAGGACTATTATTATATAGAGAATTTTAGGTAAGATATGAGGCAAGATATGAGATATAGGTTTTGAATATACTGAACATATATTAGGAGAACTTTTAAATTTGTCATGAATGTAAATGCCTTTGAAACATCAAAATTCAAGAGATGGAGGTGAAAAAAGATGGTTACAGAAAAAAATGCACCAGTTTATCTGGCAACGGAGTAATAAGGTCCTCGGCAATCTCTTTAATGGGCTTTTCACAGAGAAGTATGTGGCCCTGCATGTGCGTTGCGGTGTGAGGTAGTTGGTTGTATGGTTTTGCATAATAAATAGCCCGGAGATAACTGTACAACCTTCTAGCTTTCCCTGCGGCTGCACGTTTACGGCTATCAGAACCCACTATGACGCCTGAAGCAGCATGGGATGAGCTCATGGACAGCCAGGAGCAATGATTCAATTACAGTGGTTGTGTGGTGGATATGTAAGAGATAAAATGTCTTTTTTTTTCTTTTTTAAATTAGAGTGGGGTCCCAGATTAATCATATGGGAATCAAGGTCTTATTTAAAATCTGCGAATAAGCAAAGTTGTCAGGTGTTGAACAATTTAATACAAAGAAACATTATGATGTAAAATGAATCATGAATATTGAAGATTCTGCACTATTCTAGGTGGCTAATCAGACATGCAAATCTGTGAGGTGAACTCTTATGTACAGATGGTGAGATGTTCATCTTCCATTGAAGCACAAGATGCTCTTTGGATTATTGTCAAATCATGTTGGAAAACATGATCATCAGGTTTTACTCAAACCTGTGGAGTTCATTTAGACTCACTCTGAAAATCATTTTAATTTTTCACTTCAACTTTTCACACAAATTGTTATGCTGAATTTATAATGAAGAAAATTTACAAAACATACAAAAGCGGCACTTTCACTGGTCTCCGACTCTTGGACCCCACTGCATATCCTACAATATGTAATTTTCAAAACTGACTGTACTGTATCACTGCATACACTACCAAAGACTGAAGCCTTTTATTATACACTGGAAACATTAACAGGAGGTTCTTCAAGGCAGCATGTCGAGAAGTCAGTCATTTTTTTGTTTGGTGTGACTGAGGAATGCAAATGGCACAAAAGCACCAGCTCTTCATAGTCTGTATCATATTTAGATGGAAAAGCGACGCATTCATAAAAAAGAATTTTTCTCACACCAGTGGTATGAGGCATTGTTTATATATCAGCTTCATAGAAATGCTAAGAACATTTTTGTTCTGGTTTATTGCTACTGGCCTCCAATTAAATGATACTTGTCTGATATCCAAGACTTTCAGATCTTGCCTTTAATTTTTTAATCACTTTTTTCATCTAATGTTCATTAAATTATAGATTAGATATCAAGTGAATTTATTTTCTCTTAATTAATTTTTTTTATTAATTTCTAACTGAAAAATACTGATATGTCCTGCATTCACCTTTTTTCCCACCCAGAAACAGCGGAAACCTTTAACAAAGCAAAACGCTTTTGCTGGTTGTTTGTGTCTGCACACTAGCGTGTGTTTGTGTGTTTATTTGTTTGTGCCTCGTATTTCTGCATCACCATCCAAGTCACCCCCCATCCTCCCTTCCCCTCCTCCTCCCCATCTCCCCCTGTGTGTCTGGCTGGTGGCTCAGACAGCTAGCATCCGCATTGCGTTGTAGCTCTCTTTTACTCCCCCTCTGTCTCTTTCTCTCTTTTCATTCTCTTTCTCTCTCACTCTGTTTCTTTCTTCCTGTCTCACCTCCATAGGGTGGGAAAAAGGGCATGTATCAGCATATATCCTATCGTGTGCTGAGAGGTTGGTCTGTGGTCAGATGTCAAAAGTTTCTGTTGTATGTTGAGGATTCAGTGTTCATTTCACAGACCATAATGGTATATGTTGAAATGATATGTTTCGGTGTCTATTCTCCATTGTTGTGCACCTGCGACCAGACCGGACCAGCTCTGCCCTCATATTCTGCTTTCATTTTCATATCCTTCACCCACTTCAACTATTACTGCTGCTCAAATCAGCTGCACTCACACAATTGGCATGATGTATAATAGAATCCGAATCTTGAAGGTGGTGTGTTTATGCTAACAAACACTTGCTTGTGCATTTAAACTTGTGTGTGTCCTGTGGTTGGATTAATTTGTATGAGGAAATCAGAGTGAGTTGTTGCACCAGGATCTTGTCTCAATCAATCTATCTCAGTAACTAGGTTTGAGTGAAAAATCCAATTACACAAATTTGTGTTTTTATTGGGACTGGTTATCACATATTTTATTTATTTATTAAGCCAATATTACAGTGTTTGCTGATGTATTTGAATGGTACTTTTAAAGTTTTGTCTGTTTCATAAGTTTTTACAATTTATATTTTGCTGAATATGCTGTTTAATGGCAAGTTTCACTGTGACAACTTAGCCCATATAGTGAGACAACATGCCTCATATTTGCGCCATTACAAAATGACAGCCCTTTTGATGAACTGCATCTTTTATCCTGGTTTATAACAGTGGAAATATTCTGGAAATGTATTATTTCTATGTATTCATCACTTTTCATATATACACTACCTGTCAGCAATTTAAAAAAAAAAAGAAATTAATACTTTTGTTCTGCAAGGACACATTGAACTGATAAAAAAAAGTAACCGTAAAGGCATTTATAATGTTCTGAAAGTTTTCAATTTTAAATAAATGCTGTTCTTTTGAACTTTCTGTTCTATTCAGTCTGTTTCCACAAAAATATTAAGCAGCACAACTGTTTTCAACATTGATAATAATAACCGTTTGTTCAGCTCCAAGTCAAAGCATGAGAATGATTGCTGAAGGATCATGTGACACTGAAATTACAAGAATAAATTACATTTTCACATATTTTAAAACATAAAATATTTATTTTAGAAATACTAATTTATTATTTTAATTGTAATAATATTTCACAATATTACTGTATTTTTGATCAAATAAATGCAGCCTTAGTGAGCATTTCCTTCAAAAACGAGTAAAAAAAATCTTACTGACCCCAAACTTTGTGTGTATATATAAATGGGCAAAACCTACCCATTCTTGAGTGGAAATTTTCCTGACATTTGTCTGGTGACTCGAGGAAGCGGATGCCTTGCCACGTGATGAGCGGTTCAATTGAGAGTGACTTTGAAGTGTGGCCATCCGGGCCCTGAAATGGGGAGACCTGCACCAAACACGGTGACGTCATTCCTTCAGTGAGGAACTCAGTGCTTTGTCTCATTGTACTCCCTTATTGCAGACATGCAGCACACAGGACAATATAGAAGCATCCATGCAAACCGTAACAAAATGCAGTCCAGATTAAAAAAAAGGAGATGCAAAACAACACAATAGCAATAAACGACAGACATTAGAATATAAAAAGGTGGAAGAAGACAGAGGGGTAGATATATAGAAAAAATTAAGTTTATTTATGAGAGGATAGAAACATAGAAATGAACAAGAGTCGGGAGCAGATAAAGCTCAAGCTTTTGCAAATAACTGCCAGACTGCCTGCAGTCAGCAGCACTAATAACAGTTGTTGCCATCCCAGAGTTGTGGAAATGGAGGTTATTAAGCATTCCCTTTGAATAAGCTGCTGTAAAGCTAATGTATAGCTGATCCATACTTGTGCACCCCTGTTCAAGTGGGCTCTTTCATGTTCCTGTGCATCAACGTCTGAATATCTTTATCCCAGACTGTACTAATAATGCTGTCTGCAGCAGACATTTTGGCTCGAGAATAAGGGACTTTCATACCCGCTGGTTGCGATGGCACGGAAAGGGGCTATTCCCTCTTAGCTCTTCCTCGTTGAATTTTGCGCCTATCTTTGTCTTTGTTACTGTTCGCTCTCAAAGTGAAATGAGTAGCCTCCCCCACTCACTGTACCAGCATGTCATAAATCATATTTAAACGACTACACCTCCACTGAGGCTGTGGGACGGGAGTGTGACTGGCTAAAGAGGCCATGCGAGGACAATGCAGCATTTAGTCGTAGAAATTAGCTTTTTACGCAGCTGAAATAGTTTCAAACTTTTGATTTGTCCAGCAAACTGTTGATGTGCTATGATTTTGCCATTGTGTAAAAAGTTTATACAATTTTTAAACACATATACACCAGTGCATTTCTGTGACACATGACCTTAAAGCTGCAGTCCGTAAGTTTTGCCTCTTTGTCGCTATCTCTGTTTGAAAACCTGGAATTGCAGCTGTCTGCGGAATTATTTAGCTTGCGTGGGTTGTGAGTCGGCGCGGCTCCAGCGTGGATGAATGTTCTGAAGAGTATGGCAGTCAGTCACCGCACTGGTGTGGATATTTACTGTACTTCGCAATCACAGATTCTAGCCTATGTCTTGGAATATGACCCAAATAAGAATTTTCACCGTATATTGCCATCTGAACAAGTAAGTAACAAGTCTGCCATGTTTGTTCTGACCAACTGAGGAAAAAAGCATTACCATAAACCATATATATAATAATACCAGTGGTGATTAATCGGTTTGCTCATATCACATCAAACCGTTCCAAGTTATTATTATTGTTATACTTATTCTCAAATGGTTAATGTTAACAACATCAGCATTGGTGACTATGAGTATAGTGTGTATTAGCGTGTAGATTTCAATGTCTGCACAGTCTAATCTAATTGTCATACCATTCGAATTTCATATTAAGAAATTCTTTTAACCCAAAAAGCAAATTATGCTCCCTTCGAACTGGTTTTCTTTAAAATACAAATCTTTGTAATCTCAGGCTATCTGTAATCAGAAGCACATTTATAACTGGAATCTAATTTAATTTCCTTCACATGTGTTTCATAAACACATAATCCTTTTTGGATTACAATCCGCCATCAAAATTATACATTTAATTATTCTGGCTGCTGTGAGAAAATGCTATAAACGATCAACCACCTACAGGATCCTAACATGCGATAGCCTACTAGCCGGGACAACTTCTTTACGTTTACAGACGTGACGTAATGACGCAGCAGCATGCTCGAATTTCCCGCGAAAACCTACCCTTACCACTCAAATTAGAAAACATTATTACAAGCTTATACCGTTGTGAATCGGGCTAAAGTAAGGCGATAGTTTTGAACACTGGCTGGTTATGTAATTGCTCAAATATTGATTTCGGATAATTTTTAACCCAAAAAAGTTACGGACTGCAGCTTTAATATAGTATAATTTTACAAAGGATACTGAATATACATAATGCATGTTACGTTAAGTGAAGAATAATACTGTTTAACGCACAATATCTCAGATGATTTTATTATTTTTGTGTTTTTAAAGGGAAAGTTCATTATCGTGAGAAAAAATCCACAGTTTCCACATTGAAAGCCAATGGGGTCCAAAACAACATTGAACCCAAGTGACTTTTATTAAATGTTGAAAATAAAATTACTGAGACATCTTATTTTGTCTTCCACATTAGAAAGAAAGTCATACACGTTTGGAATGTCATTTTGGTGAGTGAATGAAGACAGAATTATCTATTTTTGCACGAACTATCCTTTTAATGTCTATTTTATCCTGCTGTGAGTGTATTCAAATGCACAGAGCACGATGCTTCTGGAGCTGAAAAATGTATGTAGTAGGCTATAGTGTGCGAACACGTTAGTGCACGAGTAGCTATAGGCGATTTGCTGCACTGGAGAAGCCGCAGCAAGTCAGGAAGACGGAGCGTAATCTGATGAAGCGTACCCGTGGATTGATTAACAGAAAATTGCGGCAAACGCGGGGAGTAATATTTTCCAGCGCTTATCATTTTGCTAGCCTGATGCTGGCTTCTCACCCTGTTTGAGATTCTGACCCTCCCCCTTCGTTTCCCATTCCTTCCTACTCTCAGCTCTTTTCTCCTCTCCCCTTTGCCCCCCTCCCTGCTCCCTCTGTCTCTCACACACATTTCCTCTCTCAGATGCATGCATACACGAGCGCACAGACTGCGAGGGAGGGGGGGGGGCAGGGGTAGTAACAGAGACACGATGCTTGAAAAACGTGAACGAGGGAAAGAGAGAGAGCAAGAGAATAGGGATGTTGTAGGCTAGGGAGGGATTGAGAGGGAAAAAAGCAAGAGGGTTTGAGATTGGGGACAAGGGATGTGAGTGCTTGAGATGCTGAGAAGAGACAGAGTGATGGAAGACTCAGAGGCAAAGGCAGAAAATGTGTGTGTGTGTGTGTGTGTGTGTGTGTGTGTGTGAGAGAGTGTGTGTGTCTGTCTGTCTGACAGGGAGGACACAGTCTGAGGGGCTCGTGGTGCTGTAGACTGTAGGACTGCTGTAAGGGAGGTAGGTTGTGTGCTACCTATGGGATCAGCGTGATTGTCTTTGCTCTACCTGCCTGTGGGCTCATTGTCTGTATGTCTGACTGGCTGTTTTTTTCTTTCCAGAGAAAGACGGAAAGATGACCAGATACTTAGATTGGACCTACAGAGAGTGGAAAGGATGGACGTTTTCTCGTTTTCTGCTTTCTTTCACTTTTTCTTTGTCTCGTTAGGTTTAACTTTTCCAAGTCCGACACGTTTCCGCATCCTTCATGCTGCACGTGAACTGGTTTTTCATCTTGTATGCGTAGTTTTCGGCAGACTTTATATGTCGACATGCACTTTTTGTAGCCACAAAGGTAGACATTGTCAAATTCTGCATGTTCCAGATGCCATAATAAGGTAGTACATCTCCTTTTTTGGATTTTTGCCATTCGCCTCTGCTACATCATTATGCGTTTTTTTGCCACAGCAGAGGCTTGTATTTGTCGTAGACAGTTTATTGTGGTGCTTGAGATTGACACACCTGTACACATGCATGTATACGAGACAGATAATAATTCTCAAATGCCGAGATGGAGAGATGCTTTGAGGCACGCTTGTTCGGTTTATCAAAAGCGTCTTTTTTAAAAAGACAATAGAACTGTGGGTCCATCTACTGCTGCAGTAATTTTCATAATTCATGACGGTGTGATGTTTGAGAAATATTTTATCGCCATAGTATTTTCGAGTCTGTGACCAGTTTGATTTATTGCTTGTCTACAAGGCATGAACATCTTAATCAGTTGGTCAACTTGCAAATTTTTTATGATAGTCATGGTACATTTTTGGTAATACACTCTTAAAAATAAAGGTGCTTCAAAAGGTTCTTCAAGCGATGCCATAGAAGAACCATTTTTGGTTCCACAAAGAACCATTCAGTCAAAGGTTCTTTAAAGAACCATCTCTTTCTTACCTTTTTGTAATCTGAAGAACCTTCTTTCGCCACAAAGAACCTTTTGTGAAACAGAAAGGTTCTTCAGATGTTAAAGGTTCTTTATGGAACCATTTAGACAAAAAGGTTCTTCCATGGCATCGTGAAGCACCTTTATTTTTAAGAGTGTAGTCATGGTAAAGATTTGAACAGTTTGCTGTCTCTACTCACTCAGTCACTGTGTCAGTTGTACCAACTGTCTACCAAGAAGTGGCACTATTGCACCATTTTACCTTCTTCAGGTCCCCATTTGCAGTTTGTGCGCTGTGTAGCATAAATCCATCTAATATTAAGTGTTAATCACTTATTTAGCTTCTTAAAATGTTTGCATTAGATATATTTATATTTGTTTTGTTTTATCTTCACAGGTTTCAACCAAAAACCTGGACATTTGGGGAAAATTGGATTACTTCCACATACTGTGCTGTAGGTATTCCATTTTGCCCTGTCCTCATGTTACCTGATGACAGCTGAAGGAGTTGAATTGTTAACATGTTTCTGGCGATATTTGTTGGTTGATTTATGGCTTTTTATTTAGTAATTTACTAAGAATGACTTTACTCTGTAAGTTAGTTTTATTTAATCATAGTTTTCTCCTGATTGTTATGTAATATCGTGGAGAAATCCTCTATCATTGTCTCAGGAGTCAGCTAATGTGTCTTTGATTTTCCAAGAGAAAAGCTCCTCAAGCAGATGAGGTTTTACTGAAGCTCCTTGTAGAATCGTGCAGAGGATAATGCCATGGCTTACAGCCTTTGCAGTGGAACATATTGCAGTAAAAGTACCCATCAACAACACCCCATGGTTTTATTATGACTGACACAACATGGTTTTGTGCAAACATTATGTGTTTACTGCTCTCTGTGCTCCTTCACAGCCTGAAGAAAGTGAGGGTGAAAATCTGAACAGCGCAATGCAGCCGGAGCCCCTTTTTCCAGGCACTTTAAATGAGGTTTTGAAGACATCAAAATTAAAGAATGAAGTAGTTGTGCATTTTTCATTCTAGAAACATGGTCCTATTTTTTTCACAGTATGTCTCTTTGTCCCTGAGACCCTTAACCTGTGAGGTCAAACTAGGTCACAGGTGAGGTCCTCAGGAACAAGGCTGCATGCGCCATCATCCCAAAAAGTCAAACCAAGGAGAAACATTTGCATTTTTATTATGCCTTTATTAAATCAGTCTTAACTATACTTACAGTATGCTGAACAATATCAGTTTTATGTTTAGATTTAGTATTTTACTCTAGTCTAAATGATTAGATTGTACTCTGGCCCTCCAGTTGTGGAAGAGACTACTGGGGACACACCCTATTGGCTGGCTTTGTGTTCTAAAGAAATGGTCCAATAAGAAGACAGCCAAGGGTGGTGACCCCATAATGTTATCATCACTGATACTGTCATTCCATTCATACAAGACGAGACAGATGTTTTTTTCAGACATACAGATGTGTTGATCCATACTGTATATGTCATCTATTCTCCCCTTTATCGATACCAGTGATATTTTAGTATCATTTCGATAATATAATAGTTTTTATTAATATTTAGAATTATTTTTTATTTTTATATTTTCCGTTTCAGTTTTAGTTAAAGTTTTAGTATTTTATATATATATATATATATATATATATAATATATATATATGAAGAGTTCAGATGCAAAAGCCTCTAAGTGCCGTCTG
>NW_015506690.1:186689-187406 GCF_001515645.1 Sinocyclocheilus grahami
TATATATATATATATTTGTCTATACCTGATGCTAGTGCCTTATTTCAAACATATTGGTGAGTTTCCTTACTTTCATATGTGCATAATTTGTTCATACTTATCAATAGAGCTATTTAAAAATAAATTAATCAATGAAAGAGAAATTAAACATCTCACAAAGCATTGCTGGAGACTTTTTAGTTGTTTGGTGCAATTATTGTGTGTTTACTGAATCTGAGCAGTGCAATGCAGTCTCCCTTTTTAGGTACAATTTGTTCACACTTATCACTGGTCCTGTTTTTAATTAATGCAAGAGAAATTAAGCATCCCACAGAGCATAAAAAGGTCACTCTCCCGCATGTGACGCACATTCGCCATGTCACGCCATGATATGCTCTGTGCACTGTCACGTTCATTCTTCAGTGTACCCTCGCTGACTTTCTGGCCTCCTGTTGGAGGGCCAGCTGTAGAATTAACATCTCAGGACAGTGCAGCGCAATGCTACCTGTCTTCTGATCATTGCTGATAGGCCAGCTGACTGACTACACAGTCTTTTCTCTGGCAAGCCTGCGGTGGGGCTCCTGCTCACTATTGATTGGCTTGTCTCTGCAGAGACAGATGAATGCATTAGTACCCAAGTCGCTCCTGCCATTGGAAATATATTAACTTCATGTATTAGGCACCCTGTCTCGTTACCATGGCGACACTTTGGAAAAGACAGGGGAGGGGTTTTTTTTT
>NW_015506690.1:187486-227942 GCF_001515645.1 Sinocyclocheilus grahami
TGGAATGGGGGGAGGGGTGTGGGATATGGGATGCAATGAGCTTTTGGGCTTGATTGGTAGTCTCTCGATTTCTTAGACACACATTGACTATGTTGAGAATCCTACTTTATCCTTTTTAAATATGTTTGTTTTAACCTTTATATTAATCTTTTAAATGGCTAATACACCTTTTCTAATGTCTCACCCATTGTTTCATTATTATAATTTTATGTTTTGTCTTTTTCCTTTCATTCGTCAGCAGCTTAGAGATCAGTGATCGATCACATGCACAGAAAGCCTTTTGTTTTCCCTTTGTTCCGGTCAATTTGGATCATTTGCAATATCACGGCACCCCACCACCATCATCAACAGGCACACAGGCATCACCCTCTCCCTCCCTTTTCCCTTCTCTCACTCCCTCTCTTTCACACACATACACACACACACACTCCCCATCTCTTTACTTTGCAGCAAAATGGTGCATAATGGGAGCAGGAAGAGGGTTGAAAAGACAATGGAGTAAATTAGCGATATTTCTTAATGGAGAAACACTGCACAAGACCACCATGAACATCACTGGCGTATATTGCTTTTGTCTGTAGTCATTGCACGATCAAGATGAACTAGCCTCACATGTTAAATGGATAGTCCACCCATAAAGGAAAACTCATAATTTACTCACTCTCATGTCCTTCTAATCCTGTGTAACTTTCTTTTTTTCTGTGGAACATGAAAGAAAATATTTTGAAGAATGTCAGTATCCATTTTCCATTCCATTTGTCTGTACAATGGAATCAATGGGAACTGGTCATTGGTTACCAATAGACCTTAGTCTAGGTGGCACCATATTTTTTGTATATATGTTCATATGTTTAACAACATATCGATTGTTCAGCTGGTGATGCGTATTTACAACAACAACAAAAAAACTACTAGGCCTATATACTTATGTTCCACATAAAAAAAGAATGTCATGCAGGTTTGTAAGGACATGAGGGTGAGTGAATGATAAAAGTTTATATTTTTTGGGTGGACTATATCCCTTTAAGAAACCTACATGAGCCTAAAATCGATATAAACAACTTTACAATAAACGAGAGAAATTTAGAGTTTTGTTAATTATTTATAAATTTAGTAATATATGTTAATTGTAGCACAAGTAATCACCACGTAAGATCATTACTATTATGTGTATAGTTGTGCCCATGTGATAATTATTTCGTCATGATGATGTAATCCTTAAAAATAATTTTTAAAAGATGTTTAGTTTCAAGCAGGTTTAGGAATAATATGATTAACAGGTCCAGGAATAACGGAAATATTTGCGATGATTGTAAAACTTGTTTTTCAGCTCAGTAATTAGCACAGCTTTGAACTGCTATCAGTGCTTTATCGATGTCGATGACAGACTTCGTTTGTGCTGGGGCCATATTCTCACCGAATACAATATAAGGAATGTAGACTCTTGTTTCCACACACTCGATCGCATATTCAACAATGAATCGAGAGTAACTGAAGCAGGAAAAGTAGGTAAGAATTAAGAAATTACATAGGCTATTATTGGTATTATGCTACTAAGGCCTACTGTACGAGAAGCTGTGTGTTACGGGGCTGACGAGACGTGAGACTTGCGGATCCATTCGCAGAGCTTTATTTTAGAAGACAGAGACGTGGTCATACAGCAGGCATGGGTCAGATGAGGGCAAACAGGTATATGGTGGGCAAAACACAAGAATAGTCCTAGGGCTAGCGCAGGTCGACGATCGGCAGACAGAATCAAAAGGGGCAAGACAAAAGGGGTGAATCCAGGGAACCAGGCGAAGATCAGAAACCGAGAAGGCTAAGGCTAAGGCTAAAGAGTGAGTGTTAAATAGTGAGGGAGTGATATGAAACAGCTGTGTGCAATCAGTGAAAACAGGTGTGTGCAATTCGTGCTGAGTGCAATCAGTGCAATGCATGATGGGAAATGTAGTCCGGGGTGATGTGCAACAGTGTGTAGTGCGAGAGTCAATGAAATGGAAAGTTCATGGACCGGATTCGTGACACTGTGTTAGTGTATTCACGGTCGTATCTTTTTGCTTTTAATAAAAAAGTCACTTTATAAGAAAAATATTCAGAACCTAAATTTAATTAAAACGATGTTTCAGTAAGTATAAAGCTATCCTTCCGCTGGAATATAAAGTAATAGTGTTGCTTCGCAGCAAAACGCTGTAGCTGAGCAATATTTCTTGCAAAATGAAGCCTAATCAATGTTCGTTTGGAAGACATTTTTCCGCACTGTAGTCTACAAAGTTTTCATCATTACGCATGATTAAATGTGTCTTTCTGTTAAACTTCTCAATCTCTGTCATTTCTGCTTTGATGACAAGTATTTTTCTTCCTCAGTAGCCCAATTACGTTACAGTTTTTTTTTCAACTGCTTACACACATTTTCAAAACTTTGCCTCTTTTAAAAAAAAAAACTTTACACACAAATCCAAGAATTACACGCACAAAATGCTAAATGCCTCACATCTCTTGCAAAATGAAGCACTGGATCCAAAATATCACAAACACATCTCAAAAGCAAACATTTGTCTTATGTTGCAAACACCTTTGCCACAGTGGCACAAAGCCTTCTCTGCTGGCCTAAACACTATCAGAACCACTGATTTAGTTTTAATATATTTTTCCATGAATGTGTAATAAATTTTTTCCAATAGTCTATTCTCTTCAGTTCATAGCTTTTCTCTTGGTTGCACTGCTTCCAGCAGTGTATGTTTATATTAGAGCTTTTATCCAATCATATTTCAGCAATCGTGTTGCCATGGTCAAAGAAATCTGCCTTAAGGCCTTCAGAATCAACAGTGCAGGCGTCTGTTAGCTTAAAGGGGTCATATGATGCTTTTTTAAAGATCATTATTTTGTGTATTTGGTGTAACAGAATATGTTGACATGGTTTAATGTTCAAAAAACACATTATTTTTCAAATACTGTACATTATTGTAGGTCCTCTATGCCCCGCCTCTCTCAAACGCTTTTACAAAGTCCCTCCTTCCGACAAGCGCAGTCTGCTTTGAATTGGCCAGCTGACCCAGTGCATTGTGATTGGCCGAACACCGCAAGCACTCGTCGGAAATGTAACTCCCCTTACCATAATCGCGAGCTTCATCTGTCAAAATAAATGTAAAGACAGAGCCCGAAAAGGGTAACAGAGTGACAGACACAGTGATGAAGCTGGTATGTGTTTGCAGTACACAAGTCACGGTTAAGACAGCTGACTCCACTGTGATGTGACCCTGTCTCTCTCTCTCTCTCTCTCTCACACACATACACACACACGATGCACAAAACTCACAGTTTTACGCAAAACGCATTTGAACAGTCAATAGCAAATACTTAAACTAATAACAAAACAGTCGCTGATTCAGAAGCGCCAGATTGTCATAGCAAAGTCAGAATTACCTCCTCTCCTAGGTTCATGAAACGGTCGTCCATAAAATGCATTGCTGTTCTGTTGTAAGTCATCTTAAAGATTCCTAAATGCATCTACTTTCTGAAGGCCAAACAAAGTGCTTTTGCTTTCGCCTAGAAACACATAGCGTCTCCCTGACATGGCTGCTTCAACACTAACTGCGGTTACTGGAACCACGCCTTCTTTCTTTGCGGCAGACCAGCGGGGAGATGAGAGTCACAGAGGTACGTTAAAACACATCTCTACACTTTTCTTCATCGTCTTGTATGAATTATATTAATATTACTTGCTCACTTTCCTAGTAAAGCTGTGCTAACCAGTAAACTTTAAAACACATGTAATCACCTTATTTGTTTTATACCAATGCTATCTGTAAGGTATAAATGCGTTTGGGTGAATAAATGTCTGTAAGAACATCGGATGGACTGTATTTGTGTCTTAGGTTAATGCTTCAGCTACAGATGATGTGTTGCGCAATTGTTAATTGGGTTTCTTTCTTTAGTAATGGCATTCATTCTCGCTACATAAGATACCTGTCTGTTATGTAGTGCCCTGTTATACTGCATTGCTGTGTGATATTTATGGTTTCTATAGCCGTGGCATCATTATGATGGTATGAAGAGATGGATTAATTCATGTAGGACGCCACTGAAGGCCTAGGTGTAAAATGCACGGCCCGCCACTGCTTTGCCATATTATATTTTTAGACATATCATATACACACAATTATTCAAAACCTAAAGCTCTTCTTTCATGAGCTCCTATGTACATTTTTTTTTCGAGATTGAAATTAGCAGAGAGACGTCGAAAAATTCACGGTAAACACGAAAGCAAAATTGAAACCAAACTTTTTTTACTATAAACATTTGTGGTTGTGAATACAGTATTACACTGTACAAAAGAAACGAAATACATCAATCATGTGTAGTTGTGTAGATGTGTATTTATAGGCCTATTCTAAAGCCATAATTGTTTGGTGTTAAGTAAAGCAATGAGTGTTTGCACATGTGCGGAGTTAGTGTGAGGCACTGAGGAATTAGTGTATGGTTTTGCAGATTTGGTGTGTGTTTCTGGTGTTCGAGTGTCAGGTTTTAGAAATTGTGTGACAAGTAAAGATTTTGTGTGTAAGCAGTTGAAAAAAACCTGTAAATTCAACGTGGACGGAAAGTGCAATAAACATTTCACATTGCTCCACTTTCATTTTACTTAAAAAATAAGGCTGCAATTAAACTTAACGTTATTTATAGTGAGTTCATAATTTGTACAGTTTATGTTCTTGTACAGCTAATGTTTTTGTATCTCTTTCTTAGGGAGAGGTTATGACGTGATGCTGAAGAATATCTTGATGGCTGAAATTATGCCTATAGTGGAGGAATTTGACCAGCAGAAAAATAATGGTAACAGGTTTATCTAATTACCAATCTTCAGCAACCAAGTAATAACTGTGTTTGTTTGGGATCAGACCTGTTACAATTCATGAGGCCATAACTGGTGAGGGTGAAGATTTACCCTGAGACCGAAGAGTAAATATTTCCTTTCAGCCGTGATCCATTGGAAATAGTAGACGTGTAGACTCTTATCCGTGAACTCCAACAATACTTAGATTACAAAGGGAAGACCTAGAGACTTACATAATGTGTACTGTGAAAACTGATATGTAGACCTACAACAGCAAAATTATTGTCTACACTCACTGCACCCAGAAACACAGAGTGTTTATGAGATGCTGGGTGTTGTAAAGCTGTAAATCTGTCCGTTCTAGTGGTTTGATTACAAGTAGACAAAATTGTTTATCCCTTGGAAATGATATATTTGATCATCAGAGACAATTTGAGTGTTTTTCTCCATCAACCCTTTTCAACAAAAACTATTGTTTCTAAGCATTCAATAATTAAATTGTGGAGCCCATCTTTCTTTCAAACTGAGGAAAGCGGAAAAGACAGACAGAGACTGGCATGAAATATCAGGGCGAGAGCCTGATAGAAACAGACATGTAATCTTTGACATACACACGTTGACTGAAATTGAGATAAATGGCTCTGTTCTTCTCCCCTCTCCTCCCTTCTTTCAGACACACTGTATGAGTTCAGACTACAGGCAGCAGCAAACAATTTCATTGCTGCAGCCTCAAGGCTGCCCAGAGGTGAGACTTACATTATCACTTCATTTCTTTTGCTTGGTAAACCATGAAAAACTGGACCTGAGCCTTCATCTTCAATGCTGCAGCTCTCACTTTTCCCTATAAGTTCCATTACAATTTCCTCATATTTCTCTCTTAAATCATAGCAAGTTGTCCCGCTCTGAAACGCTCTGAGCACCCAGCCACCTCAGTATTACTGACTATTAAACTGTACATTCCTTGCACATGGATATTGCAGTATATCAAATTTAAAAATGTTTTTGATCATTTCTTGCAGCCTCTGGATGTTTCCCCCCATGTGGTGAGTAACACCTATATACAGTGGGTACGGAAAGTATTCAGACCCCCTTAAATTTTTCATTCTTTGTTATATTGCAGCCATTTGCTAAAATCATTTAAGTAACATTTTTTTCCTCATTAATGTACACACAGCACCCCATATTGACAGAAAAACACAGAATTGTTGACATTTTTGCAGATTTATTAAAAAAGAAAAACTGAAATATCACATGGTCCTAAGTATTCAGACCCTTTGCTGTCCATTTCTTCTGATCATCCTTGAGATGGTTCTACACCTTCATTTGAGTCCAGCTGTGTTTGATTATACTGATTGGACTTGATTAGGAAAGCCACACACCTGTCTATATAAGACCTTACAGCTCACAGTGCATGTCAGAGCAAATGAGAATCATGAGGTCAAAGGAACTGCCTGAAGAGCTCAGAGACAGAATTGTGGCAAGGCACAGATCTGGCCAAGGTTACAAAAAAAATTCTGCTGCACTTAAGGTTCCTAAGAGCACAGTGGCCTCCATAATCCTTAAATGGAAGATGTTTGGGACGACCAGAACCCTTCCTAGAGCTGGCCGTCCGGCCAAACTGAGCTATCGGGGGAGAAGAGCCTTGGTGAGAGAGGTAAAGAAGAACTCAAAGATTCTGAGTGGCTGAGCTCCAGAGATGCAGTCGGGAGATGGGAGAAAGTTGTAGAAAGTCAACCATCACTGCAGCCCTCCACCAGTCGGGGCTTTATGGCAGAGTGGCCCGACGGAAGCCTCTCCTCAGTGCAAGACACATGAAAGAACACCTGAAGGACTCCAAGAGGGTGAGAAATAAGATTCTCTGGTCTGATGAGAACTTTTTGGCCTTAATTCTAAGCGGTATGTGTGGAGAAAACCAGGCACTGCTCATCACCTGTCCAATACAGTCCCAACAGTGAAGCATGATGGTGGCAGCATCATGCTGTGGGGGTGTTTTTCAGCTGCAGGGACAGGACGACTGGTTGCAATCGAGGGAAAGATGAATGCGGCCAAGTACAGGGATATCCTGGAAGAAAACCTTCTCCAGAGTGCTCAGGACATCAGACTGGGCCGAAGGTTTACCTTCCAACAAGACAATGACCCTAAGCACACAACTAAAATAACGAAGGAGTGGCTTCACAACAACTCTGTGACTGTTCTTGAATGACCCAGCCAGAGCCCTGACTTAAACCCAATTGAGCATCTCTGGAGAGACCTAAAAATGGCTGTCCACCAACGTTTACAATCCAACCTGACAGAACTGGAGAGGATCTGCAAGGAGGAATGGCAGAAGATCCCCAAATCCAGGTGTGAAAAACTTGTTGCATCTTTCCCAAAAAAACTCATGGCTGTATTAGATCAAAAGGGTCCTTCTACTAAATACTGAGCAAAGGGTCTGAATACTTAAGACCATGTGATAGTTCAGTTTTTCTTTTTTAATAAATCTGCAAAAATGTCAACAATGCTGTGTTTTTCTGTCAATATGGGGTGCTGTGTGTACATTAATGAGGAAAAAAAATTAACTTAAATGATTTTAGCAAATGGCTGCAATATAACAAAGAGTGAAAAATTTAAGGGGGTCTGAATACTTTCCGTACCCACTGTATGTCATGACTCTCCTGATGAAGCTAAAAAAAGTGCTTGTTCTGTAATTTGAGGTTCCTCAGATTGTTACACTGAAATCTCTGAAGAACCTTTAGACAGTTTAAAGGTGCATTAAATATCCTATTGAGTACTCAAGAAACTCATTATATATTACAAGTGCTTTCAAACCATTTCCCTTATGATGGTGTTACTGACTGTCTTGCAGAAATGTATGGGTTCCATCTTTTCTTTCTTGGTTTTTCAGAACCAATATATATATATATATATACACACATTTTCATTTTTCTGGTTTTTATTTTAATTGTTAAATTAAACTTTAGTCATCAAAAAGCATGTCTTATTTAACAATAAATTAATTTTTTAACAATTTATAAAAATTACCATAAAACGACTCTATGAATTTTTTTTATTTATTTGTTTTATGTTTTAATTTAATCTTTTAAAATATAATGAAGATTTAACAATTCCTTTTATTCCTTAAAAGTTTTCATAATTGTATTATTATTATTGCTTTAATAAGTACATTCTGCCATAAAAATACAATACAGATATTACAGAAAGTCATATATTTCTGTCTCAGTTTCCTCAAGTTAAAATAGACCTTTATTTTGATGGGTTGTTGTGAAGACCTTTAAAGTTTCTGTGTGAACAGTATATGTTAGTTTTATCAGATAAAATGTTGAAATGCTTACTGTTACGGGACGAACGAGACGTGAGACGTGCGGATCCATCTGCAAGGCTTTATTAAAGGGTGTGGTCATGAAACAGGCATGGGTCAGACAATGGCAAACCGGTATATTAAGGGCAAGACAAAAGAGAAATCCAAAACGGGCGTGGTCGATCAGCGGCTAACAATATCCAGAGGGCTTGACACAAGGGGTTATCCAATAACACAAGCTAGAGTCCAGGCGAGGTGCAAAAACAGTCCAAAACAGCAGGCAAAGGGTTAATCCAAGAGAAACAGGCAATAATCAGGTAACACGGGAAAGCAGGCAAGACAAGACTATGACTAAACAATGAGAACTAGAGTACTCCGTAGAGTAGCTATCGCTAGGTGAGTGATATGCGCTAAACAATACTCGGCAGTGAATGGTTGTTTGAGTAAGTGTTATATAGTGAATATGTGATTGGTTACAGCTGTGTGCAATCAGTTCAATGGATGATGGGATATATAGTCCAGGATGACATGCAACAGTTTGTGTAGTGCGAGAGTCAATGTAATGGAAGGGGGACCTCTGGTGGTGATTGAACGGAAGTCCATGGACAGGATTCGTGACACTTACTGCTTCACTTAGAGAGCTCTGGAGATGAAGTTCATGTGGCGTGTCATGCATGATTGAGTATGTGTATATATTTATAATATATATATATTTTTATTTAATATGAAAATATGTAGCTGCCTTTATATTTTAGTAAGGAGATTCTTTACAAAGTTATCATCATATTTGGGGGTCAATTGCAATAAAATTTTAAAACCCTTGAGGGATCTGCCAGTGTGGTGATCGTTTAATTTTTTTCTATGTACACATATTCAATATCTTCCATATACTACTCCTCTAAATGGGCTTTTTTATTTTCAAATACAGTTACATTCTTTCAGAGACTACAGAAAAAATAATATTATATTATAAATGGGATCAAATCTATTGTTTAGGTTTCCAGGTGCAAGGTGCTGTTTATAACTGCATAACCTGTCAGTACGACTCCTGTGAGTTCCCGCTGGATTGCCCCGTTGAGTTGACAGGCTCCTTTACATGTGTGCAGTTTTGTGTTCAATATATTATGATATGTAATTCTATGCAGTCCCCCACTCACCCACTCTCTCCACACTTGACATGATGGATATGTTATAACTCAGCCTGACAGAACCACCTCTGTAATTATGTAACAGCATTTACGCAGTGCAAACATCTATAGCTTTTAACTCTACTTGGGAGCACAGCAAAGTTGTTAAATGAAACCTTGGGCCTTGACACACTTTTACACATAATATTATTTCGCATAGATAGCCCTTTGGGTCACCTAAGATGGCAGGCCTTCTCCCACACACTGTGGTATTCATTTCCACTCAGCACAGCTACAATTATTGCTCAGCGTATCGTTTCTTTGGCTGCTCTCACCAGAGGCTTTGCTTAAATATTATAATTAGGTGAAAGGTGGGCAGGCTGTGCTGCCTCTGTTCTTCCGTCGACAAAAGGCGTTCAGTTGCAAGGTGAAGTGTTACAGATCTGCGTCTAATGTATTGCTCTGTGTGTGTGATGTATGTGCTTTTACAGTGAAGGAAATCAATGTAAAGGAGAACAACAGGACTCAGATGTGGTGTAAGGTCCCTTTCCTGCTTCCCACAGATGCAGAGATAGTCTGGAGATATGCAATGGTGATTAGAAAATCACTTCAAACCATGAATAGTTAACATAGTTTATGAGCAAAACTAATAATAATAATAATTTATATGTAAAAAAAAAAAAAAATTTAATTCAGCACTCTTTGGCAGTTTCAATGAATATTATTTATTTATTCATCTTGTTTTGATTGTTGTTTTATTAATCAGACAAAATTATGGGACTGTAAAGCACAAAATTGCAGTATGTTTCATGCAGAATTGACCAAAAGTAGAGGAAAATATAGCAATATGTTATTATTATTATTTTTTTTTTTATTATATTAAATTCCAGTATGTTTCTTGCTGTTTCAGTGAAGATTTATTTATTTATTAATTCATTAATTCAGATAAAATTATGGTATGTTTCCTGCCATTTTAATGAATATTCATTAATGCATTAATTCATGCATTTGTCTTTTTTTTTTTATTCAATGCAGACAAAATTACTATATGATTCCTGCAGAATTGAACAAAATTAGAAGGGAATGTCGCAATATCTATAATTTGTAATATTTTTATGCCAACAAAATTACAGTGTTTCCTGCCATTTCAATGAATATTCATTCCATCCATCCATTCATTCATTCAAACAAAATGATGGTATATGTCTCACAATTTTATTTAAAATGTATTTATTTGTTTATTTTTTTTCTCATTTAATTTTTTCATTCATTTTCTTTATTTATTTATCTTGTTTTTATTTATTTTTTATTTTTTCAGAGGCGGCTAAAGCTATATTATTTTCTTTTTATGCAGACAAAATTACAGTGTATTTCTTACAGTTTCAATTACTATTCATTCATTTAGCAATGTAGAATGTAGCAATATTTGATATGTGGAAGTCAACATATTTGAATTTAGAGTTACTTACTGAATGAGGCAGAAAAAAGAAAAAAAAACTCTTTCTGTACTTACAACCGCTGAACTTGACATACAGGAGAGAACGATGTTGATGGATCGGTTTGACGAAGTCACGGTTGGAGTGGATCCACTTTACTTCATCCCCTCTGCCCGGCCAGAGCACTCAGGCACCTACCAGTGTGAAATATTCTCTCAGGAGCACTCACTTGTCCGTATCTACTACTACCTCACAGGTGACCACTCACATCTATGAAAAATAATGATATTCCTGGGCTGTTGCTATTACTGACCTCTCTCTATATATACCAAATGTCTGTGGTTTTCACTTCAGTAGTCCCTATGGCGCAGATAGGCCATGCAGACCTACAGGATGTCTTTGAACAGGCTCTCCTCCCAGGAGGCCAGTTCCCTTCCCTGTCCTCTACAGTTCCATTCACCTTATGGCTTCCCAGCCCTGCCCTTGTCACCACCTGTCTGACTGCAATGCTTCTTCTGGTCTTCATTAGTCTAGGGTAATAATTTCTATATTTTCAGTGTAATTCCTATTTTATTTTATTTTTTAATTTTATTTTACTACATTTTCATAAAATTTTTAATAACATACTTGTATGTTCACGTACTAGGGGTGTAACGGTACATGTATTTGTCCTGAACCGTCACAGTACGGATGGCACGGTTTGGTTCATGCAGTCAGACAACGAATACATTCAGGTCGTAGGCAATCAGTCCAGAAGGGGGCATGTGTGGTATTGCAATGATAACTGTCACAGGGCACAGAAAGAGCAGAAAAAGAGACATTCTACACACCAACCCAAAACAAGAATGGCGAGTTCAGATGGCAGGCAAGAACTCAAAGAACCGCCTGCTTGTTTTAAATCTGCAGTGGGGGAAAGTTTGGGGTTCTAGAGATGCACTGGTCGACCGGCTATAAATCAGAACCGGTTTTTAGTTTCATTTTGGCCAATCTCTATTCCTGAATTGCACACAAACTGCATTGCAATAATTTCCCAAAATGTAATTTGTGTGGAATTTTTATGAAGTCTGTAAAGAGGAGAAAATACTGTACCAGGCAGATTTAGGTCACTGTTCACGATGCTCGAAATATAGGAAGACAGTTTATATGAATGTATCTCTGAGAGGAACTAACTGTCTTCAGAAATGTTTCGATGGCATTTTCTTTTCCTCTTATCTCCTTATAATGCATATTAAAGCTGGGGACACACTACACATCTAGTTGAAACATTCTAAGACTGACCTCAACACACTTAAAGACCGTTTCCATTGACTGGAGCAGATTCTAGTCTTTGACAGTCAGAGAGGAGCACAAACCTAATGACTGAGTCGGTCCACTACACAACACACTTAACGACTGGCGTGTCACGACTGGACAAATTCTGTCGAATCCACAGATCTCACGATATCTCAACTGTACAAGATCTTGTACGTAATCAAACATGGATGTCAAAACAAAGGTATCACGACTTATTTGCGGTGCAATTTGTTCAGAAAAAAACATAAAAAGAGGAAAAACCCGCAGGATATGGGTGCGGTCCTGGATGGAGAGGCAACGTGGACTTTGTACTCTACAGAAAGAATTAGAGGTGAGTAAACTTTAAATTAAGTTCATTTTAGGCTAGAATAGGTAAAGCTAACGATCTATGTAGTGAAATAGATGAACAGCCTCAACATCATTTTGTCATTTTTCATCATTTTAAAATATATACATAATAACAAAGACTATAGAATACCCATAAAGGGACTTTGATAATAACACTATAATAACTTCTGGCACTGTTAGATTGATAATACACGCAGGTGGATGCAAGAGAGAGCAAACTAAAACACCGGTCACGAATTAGAAGTACAAAACGAGTAAAGAAAAATATTGGAGAATTTCGATGTAAGGCAAGAGGAGACTGGTTTTCCTTTGCTGTAAACAAAACTTGGTTCTCGCGAGACTATCATATTCTTACCGGAGCTTACACTACGCCTACGTCCTACGTCATCTGCTGGAACGCCTTTCTCTTGTGAATACATGTATGACAGTTAGCGGAGGCTAAATATTATGGTTTATGACGTTTTAAAATATGGATATTTTTCTTACACAAATGCATAGATTCGGTTCAGAAGGCCTTTATTAAACACCCGGAGCTGTGTGGCGCACATTTTATGATGGATGGATGCACTTTATTTTGCTTCAAAATCATGACCGCCCCAGTCACCATCACACACTAGAGTGCCCATGATCTCCAGCAGAGGGCACTTCATCCCTGATTTTACCATTCACCCAGGACTCAATTTCCAACAATCCTTTGCCCGGACTTATCATCACTCATCACCAGCTCACAGCTGCTTCACATTAGAATGACTATAAAGGATCCACTCAGTCACAAACACATCGCTGTTGATTGTTAGTCTGTAGCGTACCCGTGTTCTCCTGTTTTGCCTTGTTCCTTGTTACCTTACCTTGCCTTGCCTTGTTTTTGACCCTGGACTGTTTCCTTGTTATTGATTGTTTGCTGCCTGCCCTGACCATTGCCTGCATATTGGATTACTCTGTCTGTTCCTTAGATTGTACTGTTTTGCTGGTGTGTGACCCTGCCTGTCTGACTACGCTTACAATAAAGCCTTGCATGTAGATCCTCTACTCTGTCATCACGGCTCCTAAGTTACACCCCCATTCACTGCCCTTATAAAGCTTGGAAGAGCCAGGACATTTTTTTATATAACTCCGATTGTATTCGTCTGAAAGAAGAAAGTAATTTACACCTAGAATGGTTTGATGTTGAGTAAATCAATGGGTAATTTTCAATTTTTGGGTGAACTGTCCCTTTAATTCTACAGTTTATGACTGTTCCCACATGCACTGCCCAGTTTAAGAACAAAATTTTAATTTTAATTAAAAAAAAAAATTATATATATATATATATTTGAAATTAAAAAGTGATCTACTGTTAGGACAGGGTCTCTGTTACTTTGGAGAATCAACTTAAATCAATGAGAAATGTAATTACACTTTTTTTTGTTATACATCCAAGGTCTGTGAGTGGCCCAAACAATTATTTAACACTTTTTTTTGTTTTGTTTTTTCTGCAGACACCCAGGATTGAGGAAGAGTGGCTGAAGATTGCAAAAGGCTTTCAAGAAAAATGGCAGTTTTCTCAGTGCTTGGGCTCCCTGGAGGGAAAACATATTTGAATCCAGCCACCAGCACACAGAGGCTGTTGAGAAGGAATGACCAATCAGATCACGGGTTACTGCGTACATCAGAGACTGCACGAGATACCGTATAGGGTTCTCCAGAATACGGACTGAATTTAACTTGCTTGGTTGAAGATGATATGTGTTCAAGTTGTGCGTTAATGACAACATACCACACACACACATGCCTACAGTTACCTCACATATCACTACTGTGAAGATTATGCCAAGTAATGCCCTGTGGTCTGGCTGTGCTGCTCATTGTGCTGCTCATTTGCTGAACCGAAATTAAAGACTGTTAATTCTCATTCCTGCCTCCTGTGTCCTGACCGACGCACCAGTGCGAATGCAAATACCCTAAACCAGTGCAATACAGTCCCAAATAACTCCGTTACAGCGGCAGTACATTCAGAAATTACAAATGCAGATTTTCTGTCATTATGTTGGCAGCTGTCGATGTAAACTGCAATTTTATGTATGTGAATGTACTAGGCACGCAGGGCAGAGTTTCTGATGCAGGTCTGTTTATGAACTCAGACCTTAAAAGGGCATTAGACGATGAGCTGCTTAATGTCCCACAACCAAAGAGAATGCCTTCTGCATCCTTGCCAACCGATGGCGAGTGTACTGATCGACAATGCTGTTATCACCAGATAAAGTTACCAAAGTAACTGTAACTATGGCAGCTGTTTGTCTTCACAATTACTTAGGGCATCGTGGGTCTGAGGCATACCTCCTGCCAGGACTAGCAGATCGTGAAACTGCAGACAGAGTATTTGTGGCAGTTAAGTGGAGAAGGGAAGGAAGGACTCAGAGCATTGCACCCTTGGAGAGGAGGAAGAACACATAATGCCAGCCATCATACCAAACATTTTTGTCAGCTTTGAAGTATTTTGCTCTGATTAAACAGAGGGGTGTTTGATTGTGGAGGGTTTTCTTGATCAAAAGAGGTAAAGGAGTTGCTTTCCTCTGACAGGTCATCTTGATCGAGGGGGTTGTCATCTGACTGACTCCTCATCCTCCAGATACTCTTTAATTGACGGATCAAGCTATAAAGAAACGTTTAGAACAACCTAATGAATTTAAAAGCCATAGAGGACATAAGAAATAAATTAGAAAGGGGGCATCCTAGAGCAGAGTTTTAATTAAAGAAATAAAAAATGTAATTAAAGAAATAATAATAAGTGAGTGCTTGCATGGATAATCGGAATAGATTGTATCGAAAGAACGCTTACCTGTTACATTCAAAGCTTCAGCGATTGAAGCCCGGTCCTTTCTTTGTCACGTCGATTGTGGTATGTGTTTGATGTTACCTTGTAAAGGCATTCATGTTCTTGTCAAAGTTCAATCATTTTTTCTTCCATATCAGTTGTCCAATGTACTTTCACACCGCAAACTCTTTTTGTCGCTATTATCTCCTTGCGCTATTTGCAGTCGGCAGAAAAAAAATCGCACTTATTATTATAATTAATTAATATTAGAAATAATGTCTTGATGTATTTAGAATTTAATGTCATTAATGTCCTGTTCGTGTAATGGTCATTTGTCCAAATTAACGCAATGTGAAAACAATAGTGACTATACATAGGCCTATATAACTTTGTGTACCCTCAGTCTGTGATTAATAGATGTTTGCTGAGAGTAGTGCAATGAGAGTTTCTGAGTAGTAACGCAATTTCTAAACCCTAAACCAAAACACTTGGTGTCTCAGAGATACTTGTACTAAATAAGTAAAGGAGGATGGGATAAGTTGCTGCTTTATAAAATAATAATAATAATAATAATAACAGTATAATAAAAATAATAAATATGCTGCTTTACAATATAAGAATGTCAGTGTGTGAACTCAACAGTAATGGTTATAGTATCAATAGAATGAAAAAGGAAAATCAAGAACTGTTGTAATTGTCCTAAAATAACAATTTAATCTCATGTTTGCAGTTGCTGAGACAAGTGTAAGTATTTCTTATTTATATTTATATATGCTATATGATAATTATCATAAAACAACACATAATAGACTAACTGTAACTTATAGGTGGCAACAAAGTTTTTTTTTTCTTTTGTTGAAATATTTGAGTTAAAACTTAAAATCCTTTACCAGATACACCTCCACTTGCTCTGCTCTAGGCTGCCCCTTCTCTAATTTATTTCTTATGTCCTCTATGGCTTTTAAATTCACTAAGTTTTTCTTCACTAAGGCTAGTTCTTTATAGCTTGATCCGTCAATTAAAGAGTATCTGGAGGATGAGGAGTCAGTCAGATGACAACCCCGTCGATCAAGATGACCTGTCAGAGGAAAGCAACTCCTTTACCTCTTTAGATCAAGAAAACCCTCCACAATCAAACACCCCTCTGTTTAATCAGGGCAAAATACTTCAAAGCTGACAAAAATGTTTGGCATGATGGCTGGCACTATGTGTTCTTCCTCCTCTCCAAGGGTGCAATGCTCAGAGTCCTTCCCTTCTCCACTTACCTGCCACAAATACTCTGTCTGTAGTTTCACGATCTGCTAGTCCTGGCAGGAGGTATGCCTCAGACCCACGATGCCCTAAGTAATTGTGTAGACACACAGCTGCCATAGTTACTTTGGTGACTTTATCTGGTGATAACAGCATTGTCGATCAGAACTCTCGCCATCGGTTGGCAGAAAGGAATTCCTTTTGGTTGTGGGACATTAAGCAGCTCATCGTCTAATGCCCTTTTAAGGTTTGAGTTCACAAACAGACCTGCATCAGAAACTCTGCCCTGCGTGCCTACATTCACATAAATAAAATTGCAGTTTGCATTGACAGCTGCCAACATAAGGACAGAAAATCTGTTTTTGAAGCCGAAAAAAGTGCATCCATACATCATAAAACTACTCCACACGACTCTGGGGTGTTAATAAAGTCCTTCTGAAGCGAAACGATGCGTTGGTGTAAGAAAAATATAGATTTTTAAAAATGTATAAACTGTAATCTCCAGCTTCTGGTCGCTCAAGCAGGCGTGTTCACGACAATGGGTTCGAGCATATGATGCAGGCGTAGCGGAAGGCGCAACATAACCTCCGAGGTGTAGTCTCGCAAGAACCAAGTTTTGTTTACAGCACAGGGAAACCAGAAGGAAGGCCTTTATTAACACCCTGGAGCTATGTGGAGTAGTTTTATGATGGATGGATGCACTTTTTTCGGCTTCAAAAACAGGGGCACCATTCACTGCCATTATACAGCTTGGAAGAGCCAGGACCATTTTAAATATAACTGCGATTGTGTTCGTCTGAAAGAGGAATGTCAGATACGCCTAGGATACCCTGAGGGTGAGAAAATTGTGGGCTAATTTTCATTTTTGGGTGAACTATCCCTTTAATAAAGGCCTTCTGAACCGAATCTATGCATTTGTGTAAAAAAAATATCCATATTTTAAAACTTCATAAACTATAATATTTAGCCTCCGCTAACTGTCATACATCTATTCACAAGAGAGTGGCGTTCCAGTGGATGACGTAGGACGTAGGCGTAGTGTAAGCTCCGGTGAGAATATGATAGTCTCGCGAGAACCAAGTTTTGTTTACAGCAAAGGAAAACCAGTCTCCTCTTGGCTTACATCGAAATTCTCCAGTATTTTTCTTTACAAATCCTCGTTTTGTACTTCTAATTCATGACCGCTGTTTTGTTTTGCTCTCTCCTCTATGGTTTCGCATTCGTCAGTTCTCACTTGAGATTACACTACGCCTGCGTCCGCCTGCGTGTATTATCAATCTAACAGTGCCAGAAATTAATAGTGTTATTATCAAAGTTCCTTTATGTGTGTTCTATTGTTTTTGTTATTATGTATATATTTGAAAAAATATATATATTTGACAAAAACGATGTTGAGGTTGTTTGTCTATTTCACTACATAGATCGTCAGCTTTACCTATTCTAGCCTAAAATGAACTTAATTTAACAACGTTTACTCACCTTTAATTCTTTCTGTAGAGAACAAAGTCCACGTTGCCTCTCCATCCAGGACCATTTTTTTTCTGCACAAATTGAAGTAGTGTAGTGATACCTTTGTATTGATGTCCATGTTTGTTTACGTACAAGATCTCATGCAGTTGAGATATCGTGAGATCTGTGGATTCGACAGAATTTGTCCAGTCATGACGTGCCAGTTGTTAAGTTTGTGTTCCTCTCTGACTGTCAAAGACTAGAATCTGCTCTAGTCAATGGAAAAAGTCTTTAAAGCCGAGAACACACTACATGACTGTCATGCCGATTATGAATGTAATTTGGTCTTGACAACGGATCGTGCCTCTGCCAGTTAGGTCCAGTCGCTGTTTGCAGTCGGCAGAAAGATTGCATAGTGTGTGGTGTCTAAAGATTATAATCTTGTAGTCATGTAGTGTGTCGTGTAGTGTGTCCACAGCTTAAAGTTGTGTTTATAAGCGCAGCTGCTTTATTTACAGTGGTAACCAAGGAAACTCTATATCGCTGCTGTTCCATAAGCGCCACCTGCTGTCAGAGAATCCATTTGCATTTTCATTCAGTCCATCGGCTGTTTTTGTTTTTTGCAAGTGTCTTAAGTAACATAATTTCACAAATCTAGTCAGACTATTCTGTTTTTACTATCTAATTCAAATCAAAAACAACTGCTCACGCTACATGTATGTTGCACTACCGTCTGTTCAAAATAAATGAAAAAATACATTTCCTGTTGTACCGAACTCGTATCAAACCGTGACCCCAAAACTGAGGTTCATACCAAACCATGACTTCTGTGTACCGTTACAACCCAACACGTATGGTTCTCTAATGTGCAGATAAATAGATGAAATATTTAGTCTTTTTTAGCCTTTTTTATTTTAACATTTATATTGAAATGTCATATTTTTTTTTTTTTTTTTTTTTGGTCAATTTTTTTTTAAACTTAAAAGAGTCTAAACGAACATCAGAAATATTAATATAACCCCTCAGACCTATCTAGACAAAGGCCATTTTGCTTACCGAATTCAGTTGTGTCGATTAACTAAATTGTGAAGTGACATTGGAAGGGTTTTCCTGGTCATCAAATGCGATTGGAAATGAGGACGTAGAAGTACTCTGCGCATCAATCGTTGAAAGTGAGGCATGATCCGATTCCAGCAGAAACTTCCCTGCGTCATCGGCGTTCTTGAAGTGATGTAGCGTTCCGTTGAACTTCACTTTCAGAGTTGCTGGATATATCAGGAACGGACGCAAACCCTTGTCTGTAAACTGCCTTCTCACACTGTCAAACGATCTTCTCTTCAGAGCCGTTTCGTTGCTAAAATCCGGGAAAAATAACAGCTTGGATGAGCCATGTATTATTTCGGACTGGGGTGCTCTGGCTCCGTTAAGAATTCTCTCCCTATCCTGGTATCTGAGAAGCCGGAAGATAAGCGTTCGAGGGCGGTTTGTCTTGTCTCGGCTGCCATAGATACGGTGAGCCCGCTGGATTTCTATCTTCCCCCCTCCCTGGAGAGAAGGGATCCACTTCGGTAGATATTCCTGAAGAAACTGAACGGCGTTTTCACCCTCTGCTGCCTCAGGTAGGCCCACGAGTCGAACGTTACATCTTCGCGATCGATCCTCCATTTCAACCATTTTGTCACGGAGATTCATTATCTCTTGCTGATGCGTATTAACCTCTTGTTTAACCGCACGCACGTTTGCATTCACAGAGTCCAGCCGCCCTTGTAATGATTTACCGAATTCAGCTTGGCGGGTGATATCCTGTCGCAATTCGTTAACTGCCGAGTTCGAGGATTCAATCATGTTCTTTAAAGTTTGGATTTCTTCAGAGAGTACCTCCTCCATTACCTCTCTTACTGCCAATTTCACCTTTTTGGCAAACCTCTCCTCTTGATCTTGCAAAGCCATCAAAATGGCTGAGTTCGGTGAATCTTCAATCGGCCCGTCTTTGCCTTTCTTTTTTGTCGTCGTCTCATCTTGAGACGGCTTATTCTTAGCGGATTTTGGTCCAGACATTTCCAGGAATACTTCGGAGTAAACTATTCTGAATTAATTTTTGAATGTAAAGATATTAACTCGAAGTTTTGGACTTTTGAGACGGAGCTCAGTTCTAGGCGTGCATCACTCGTGCCCAGCCACCGGAAGATCATCGAAATGTCATATTTTTATGATTTAATTATTAATTATTATTTTTATTTTTTTCTAATTTGTCTTTTTTATGCACCATATAATTTATTTATATGTTATCTTGATTTTAAAGGGTGACCGGAACGTGTTTTTACGAGATGTTTCAAAATGTTCTCTTACTGTTTTATTTTATACCTCCCTGTCTATAGGGCACTGTATTGGTCATCCTATCAGATTGGGACAGATGATTCTGATCCATCCCAAGAAACAAAATTCACTGAAAAGAAGAAATATTTGATTTACTGCTAACAAGAAAAAAGCAATAAACTGTTAAGGTAAAAAACGTACAAATAAATTATCCACCCACACCTATAATTTTCTCTGATTTAGATATCAGCCCCGACCCGCACCCGATTGACACATTACAATTATTCTAATTCTTAGTTTTGCATGATGGATTTATATCAATTATGTATGAATAATTGAGGATGTATTTTAAACTACTAAAAAAACAGCTACAAATATTTTATCCTTGTCGTTCATAACTAGACTTTTAAGTATATTAACTTCACAACAATATAATAATATTAATATAAATAATAATATAACAATATATAATTTTGCTATAACCATATATATTATATAAACTCTAATATTTCCCCCTTTGTTTAATTTACATTGTATTAATTATAACACATGGGACTATATTAATAGACTAGGTAGGTTTGTTTAGGGGATGTATTTAAAGTTATTTATAATAAACTGGAAAACAGAATGGATTCAAAACTTTTTACCATAGAACATAAAAACATATTTTGGTCACACTTTAGTTTGGAGACCAACTCTCACTATTAACTATGACTTGCTGCTTAATAATAGTTAGTAAGGTAGTTGTTATGTTTAGGAATGAGGTGACGGAGGAGAATACGTTAACTAGAATTTAATTAAAAATAAACAAAGGAATACAAAACACGGGAACTTCAGGGATGACATTTAACAGCAGATGGGAAACACAGGGTTTAAATGCACAGACACCAATGGGACACACCTGGGAGCAAATGAACTAATTAATTAAACACAGCTGGAAACGCATTCACACAATAAGGACAGGAACAGGAAAGACCAAATAAGGAAAACAGGAACATACACGTGACAGATCGCCCCCCTCCCGGACGGAGCGTCCCACGCCGTAATAGTACCATCGGGGAGGGGGCGGGCGCAATGGCAATCAGGTGCAATCAGGAAGCAATGGCAGAGCAAGGAGCTCAGGGAGCCATGGCGGATCAGGGGACTCAGGAGGCCATGGCAGATCCTCCGTGACCTTAGCCGGCTCAGCCACCATGGACATATGCCCCCCCCGGAGGAGCGGGCACTTGAGGGCGCTCTGGAGGGGATTCAGGGACTGGAGCCCTCCTTGAGCTAAGCACGGGGACAGGAGCCCTCACTGGGCTAAACTCGGGGTCAGGAGCCCTCCGTGGGCTATACTCGGGAACTGGAGACCTCCGTGGGCTGTACTCGGGAACTGGAGACCTCCGTGGGCTGTACTCGGGAACTGGAGCCCGTCCTGGGCTAAACGAGGAATCAGGAGCCCTCCCTGGGCTTAACAGGGGATCAGGAGCCCTTCCTGGGCTTAACTGGGGATCAGGAACCCTTCCTGGGCTAAACGAGGAAACAGGAGCCCTCCCTGGGCTAAACGAGGAATCAGGAGCCCTCCCTGGGCTTAATTGGGGATCTGGAGTCCTCCCTGGGCTTAACTGGGGATATGGGAAGCGCTTACGAGGTGCTGGCACTGGAGGGAGCTCTGGAGGAGCAGGCACAGCAAGGCGCTTTCGAGGAGCGGGCACTGGATCGAACTCAGGGGCTAGAGCCGATGCTGGAGCGAGCTCTGGGGCTGGAGCCGACGCTGGAGCGAGCTCTGGGGCTGGAGCGGACGCTGGAGCGAGCTCTGGGGCTGGAGCCGACGCTGGAGCGAGCTCTGGGGCTGGAGCCGACGCTGGAGCGAGCTCTGGGTGAGAGTGAGCCACGACCGACAGGCCTCACTTTGGAGTGGCCAGCGGGCTTGCCACAGAAACGGCCGGCGCTAGACTTCCGAATGGCCAGCGGGCTGGAGAAAGCCGCGGCCGGCGGGCTTGACTGAAGAACGACCGGTGGCGGGGTTCCGGACCGGGATCAGAGGCTCTCCAGACACCGACTGACTGCCTCCTTCCAGTCGAGATTGGTGGTGTCTGGGAGCTCCGCGGGGCGATGGTAAGTCATCCTGAGCCGGAACAGCATCACGAGGGTTTCCCCCTCGAGGGAGTTGGCGAGGGCGAGTGGCACGAATGCCCTCGCGTAGACGATCGTGTTGGGGTTCGCCTGAGCCACGGCGATGAACATCGCCCGTTCCTCCATTTGGGCGGGGAGAAACGAACGAGGGGGGGAAAAAAATACTTTTCACAAAACGAAAAACAACCACGGGTAGAAGGGGTGACGCTTACTGGTCTGCTGTTCTCTCATGGTCACTCGGGGAAGAAGGAATGAGGAGACACAGGAGAATACGATAACTAGAATTTAATTCAAAATAAACAAAGGAATACAAAACACGGGAACTTCAGGGATGACATTTAACAGCAGACGGGAAACACTGGGAAACACAGGGTTTAAATGCACAGACACCAGTGGGACACACCTGGGAGCAAATGAACTAATTAATTAAACACAGCTAGAAATGCATTCACACAACGAGGACAGGAACAGGAAAGGCCAATGCACAGCCAGTATGCTAGTAATATGCATGCTAATAAGCAACTAGTTGATAGTGAGAATTGGCCCCTAAACTACAGTGTTACCCATATTTTCATTGTAATATTAAAATATATTTTATATTATTTTTATTTTGAATGTTTAAAATATTTTAAGTGAAAAAAAAGAAAGAAAATTCTCTCATGTTGTTCCAAACCTGCTATTTTGAACAATGTTTCAGCTGTTTTTGCCCATTCAGTGAAAGTGAAATCAGCTTCAAAACACTGAACCCCACATACGGACAATAAAACACTGAGACTGTTCTCAAAATGTCTTCTTTTGTGTAATTCCAGTTTGGAGTGACATGTGTCACGTTTATGTTCTGTGTTTCTGTTCTTCCTGCCTTGACCTAGTTTTTCTGTGTTGCTTGATTTAGTTCATTAGTTTCCACCTGTGTTCGTTAATCATCCTATTAGTCCATCGTTTGATTTAGTATTTATAGCCCTGCCTTTCCTCAATTTCTTTGTCCTGTCTCCGTGTAAAGAGGTTGTTTTCTCCTACGTTCCCATGAAGATGAATTAAAGACTTCATGGGAAGTCTTTAATTCATCTTCAGGCCTTATACAGATGAATGCACTGTATAAGGCCTACACAGCGCACCTTACTCCCAGAAATCTGTTTCCTCTTAATCATTCCCAGATGTGTGGTCTGGGTCTGTAGACCCTCTGACGCAAGAAAGGGAAAAGAGACCGGGTGGGCAGGATCTGAATAATTGTAAACATTTGTCGAGGGTGAAGCGTCTTTTTTGCCATAGGCTGACTACCAGTAACCGAAAGAGGTTCCTTAATTTTCTCAAGCGTAATCACGATGAGTGTTGCGTGTTTAGGTCATTGCATCTTTATATCAGTGCCAATCAGTATCTGACCAAATAAAACCTGACTAAACAAAAGAAAATCCAATGGTTGGAAAATCGCTGGTTGATGTCAGTAGTGACCGTTTTATCAACCTCTCAGTGTTGAATGATACAGGGCAGGTCCATTACTGGAATTTCACTATTAAAAAATATATATTTTGGCAAACGAAAGTACTGCATTGCTTTACTAAAGAACTCAAGTTGGTTGTCTGAGTCATTTCACATAGAATGTGTTTTAAGTGCTTAAAGGTGCAGTCTGTTGCTCGGAAAATTTTAGAAAATCCAGTCATTTCAATTAGAATACATGCATTCAGGATTTTCCCATAAGGGCGATAACTTCCTTATGCAGATTCCATTTGTGTTAAAGCTGGACACTTGAATTTTCTGCATTCGCCAACAGAAAGCTTCTTGGTTTGAAAGTGACTTCTGTGTGAGCTGGGCTTCATACATCTCTACACTATTGACAATGGACCTTTTTTTGCTTAAAGGGGGCATAACGCGCACAGTTTCACCCAATCTCATGTTAATCTTGAGTACCTATAGAGTAGTACTGCATCCTTCATATCTCCAAGAAGTCTTTAGTTTTATCATTTATATAAGAAAGATACAGCTTTTCGATTCTCTCCGGAAAAAGCCGAGCTCCTGGAGGAACGCCGTGGGCGGAGCTAAAGAGTGACGAGCACTTGGGCGCGGAATGCCAACAAAACAGACATTTGATGCCGTTTCACTTACCAGCTGCAGTTCTGAATCATGACCGGGATATTTCATTGCTGGGATCGCTCCATCTTTCAATATCAAACGATGTGCAAATCCAGCATCGAACTGGGCCTTGTTAATAAAACGTTCGTCAACAAACACTTGTGAAACTCAGTTGCTGTCCTGGAAAAACAAACTGTATCCACTGTTTACGTAACGCTGGGTTCTTTAGGAAGCTAAACTAAGTTATCTTTCCCTTACAACCAAAAACACACTTCTTTGGATTGGAGACATTCTTCCCGCTGCCGGATGAAGCGCATTGATGTGCGCGATCTTGCTCTCACTCTGGTCGATGCGTGCGCGGTCGCGCTCCTCCGGGAGAAATGCCCATATTAGGAGTTCCACCCTTATCTACGTTATGAAGAGCCACGATCGGAAAAAAGCTCTCCGAAACTTGTACGAACCGAAAGTACGATTTTTGTCACAGAAATACTCCGTCATACGTCCAAATTGCTTTTTGAAACTTTGTCCATGCTTAGCATGAGAATCCAACTCTTTAACAGTGTAAACAACTCTGAATGCATGAAACAGCATTGTACCCCCCCCTTTAAGGGCAAAATATTTCCCCCAAAAAAGTTGTATTGGGTTCAAGTTTTTCATGAAGAATTTGTCATGTTAACCAACAAATTGCTGCTTGGTTTGAAAGTAACTTCTGTGAGCGGTGCTTTATGTATCACTACACTATTGAAAGTAGACAATCAACCTTTGTGTTGGCAATTTCACAAATGTGACCACGCCTTTAAACCTATAGCGTTCTTGCTGTAGTGAATTTATGATGTTTAACAGTCACTCAAGACACTTGCTTCCACGTGTTTTATGTCTTGGGGGGGGGGGAATCTATTCTATAGGCTGTTTAGAAACTCATTTTAGATTTACCAAAAATAACACTTTGGCCTTGCATGTTACAATATACATACTGTATGACCTAAAACACACTTGTGGTCACATATATATTTGCAGGTCATGTTCCTACAATGATAAATGGTTTATTAAATGACTTCATAATTATTTACCAAACTTTCCCATGATAATTATGACATTAGGGGGTCATTGTCACAATCTACATCACTCTTTCATGCATTGTGATGTGGCTGAGTAGTTCCACCCACTTCAAAGAGAAAATCCTGATGTCGTCATTGAAGTGCAAGTCTGTCATTTTTGACATTTTTATGAAAGACATGAGCATGAGTGATGGAAATGGCATTGTAATCATTTCTGTGACCCAGCCATAGTGCAAACATTGTAAACCCCACAGATGAATAGAAAATAAATCCGCTAATGAAACATAGTTTGACCTGCTGAGACTGGCAATCAACATTTTCTCAAGCACTTTCTTTCATTGTCCATTTATTCCTTATGATACAAGCCTTATACCACCTTACTGTTTTTATTCTTATTTTCATAAGAATATTAGTTTCAAAAGCATCCTAAAAGAAGCACTGCATGTTAAAAACAAAACAAATGATCATAAACCTCTTTTCCGTAAACTTTTTGAGGTAATACTCTTCACATTTGGTTCTAGTAGTTTAAGCAGTTTTTATATTGCTCATATAGTTTTAAATTATACAGCTTTTTTTCTTGTTTCTGGCTGTGTTTTGTTGAAACATTTTAATTCTTAACCTCTATAAGTGTGATCCACCTTGGTTGCCATTGGTAACAGTCTAAACATGATACAACACTTAAACTTTCTTCATGAAATGTTTTGCATGACGCAATTACCCCCAAACGACAGCCACCCTGCTCCGATTCAGCCTGTTCATGTGTGACAAGATGCCCTAAATCACACAAATGGTTAAATCCTTTACTTTGGATTGAACATGCATATACTATCCCACAGGTTTATTATGGCCAACCATAACTTATTTGTGGGCTGTTATCCTACAGTGTTACTGATTTTGCTGTAAATGACACCCAAACTGATTTGTCACTGCTAGTCTGCATGTACAAATGTCAGGAAGTCCTCCCATATACTGTATTTTGTTAAAAGATTACAAAATTGTCCTTAGTTGCACCCTTGTCAACATCCTACACTGCTGGAAATTGCTGTGTTTAAGAAATATAGGTAAATTAAATATTTTTTCAAATTAAAGTATAACATGCATTTTAAATGCTGAGATCATTCCAGCAGTGCAAAACGAGAAATAGTTACTTCTACGTTGTCTACATTGTTATTTTAATCGGATAATAATTCATGGTGATATAGTTTTGTCAAACACCAATGTTTGAAATAAGTTGAACACATTTTCCTTTAAAAACAATTGATTTAATCCCTTGTATTGTTTAACTAACAAACATTTGTAACTTCACATTTACACTATTTCTGCCAAAAGTATTTATCAATAAATATACTGACTCAACATTCTGTTCAAGTGCTAAAAGACAACATAAAATGCCATGTCACGTTACATCAGAAAGAATTAAAAAGTATTTTAATCAATACACATCACAAAATACATTTAGAAATACCTGCATAATTGTTTCTCATGAAATATTTGTCATTTGTGTTAGTAGTCATTCTGATATGCTAAAATATCATCAATATCACCTGTTCAGTGTGTGTATGTATGTATCTATTTATGTTCTATAAATATGTAAATAAGTGTTGTAACAGGATGTCTTGGTGTTTGCTCAGTTTTTTCAGCAATCACCATCACTTCAGTAAGCTCAAAGGTGTACACTGATATAATCAAATTCCCTCACTAATAATAACATATTTGTATTTAGGTTCAATGCTATATTTGTTCAATTTAAAAACCTATAGCATCAATGTTGACTCTGTATGATTGCTTTCTGCACATTTCATGTATTCATTATATTTCATAAAGACTGGTCGCTTCCACGTCATTTCTGGTCTCTGAATACTTAGTGGACATCATAAATTATGCGCAATACTAAAAAAATCTAATAAAATATCAAGTTTAAAAACAGTCTATAAATAAAATTGCATGTAAACCATTTTTAAAAAGAAGTGTTCTTAAATAAATAAAAAAATGTGCCTAAATAATTGTCCTATACATTCACAGTGTAACTCTGTGCGTTTTCGGAATAATCTCCGAAACCACATCCAATAGAGGCAGATCATTACGAGCCAGTAAAACACGTAAGCTGTAGCTCCTAATATTAAAAACATGATCTCCTCTTTCTTTCCATCTGTTGTCCAGTCCTTATTGCTTTCCCTGTAGATGGCGTACACCAGGCCTCCCAACAAAATGGCAGCCCACACTGATAGAGGTGCCAGGGGGATATAATTCCCCACCATTTTACGACGGCCCGATGTCCCCCAGCTGCTTTTGTTCATGGTGATAATGGCAAAGTATTTGGCAGGCAGGAGGCTGGTCATTATAGAGGGCAGAGTATAAGGACATGAACAGCATCACTGCTTTCTGTCGTAGGATGCAGGCATAGGCTGCCTTTACCAGACCAATCAGTTGGATGCAGCACAAGACCCACAAAATGTCCCACAGAGTGCCTGTCCAGAAGAGCTTGATAATGGTGGCAGTGACAAAAAAAGGAAAGATGCCTGACACAATGGATTCGTAGGTCATCCACAGGTGATGCTTGTGCCACCACATAGCATTATAGAGCCATTCACGGAAGTAGGATTTGGTCCAACGCGTCTGCTGATTGAGCCAGCGCAGAAACTGGGCAGGAGTCTCCGTGTAGCACTTAGAACGGGCAGTGTACCTTAAAGAAACAAACTGTCAAAACATGCCTGTTTGAAATTAATTATAATTTATAAGTAGTTGACAGGAAAAGGACCTCATGATTTATATGGTATAAATGCAGTCTTATGGTGTCAGACTATTTTCCACCATTTGACCAATTGGTTCTTTCTGCCATTACCATTAGAGATCACATAATTTTTACAACTTTCAAAATAGAGTTATTATCTATTATCTCATTAATACATTTATGTTCAATCTGCTTATGCCCTACTGATGGATAGGTATGGGGTGGACCGTCATGCTTATTTCCGTATGAATCACATCATACAAATCAATGAAATTGCCACCTCATAAAATAGTTGTTCTCTCATACTGACATAGAGATCGGGTTCATCACATCATACAGAAAGCTAAAGTTCGCAAGCACATTTATTCATTATCAATATGAATTTGTTTGAACTTTCTTATCCGTTCTGTTTGCCATAATAATATGTTGATATTATTATGATGACTCTCTTGTCACTACAGACAATCCTGTTATACTAGGCTGTGAATGGTTTGTAATGGTATTGTGCCAAACGGTGCTCAAGTTGAACCTTTCTGCCAAAAGATGGACAGCTGCTCATTTAGCTTGTAAATAATCAATTGTGAATCATACTGTTACTACTTACTTTGTAGCATAGCCCATGCTTAGCATTCGATTGGTGAGATGACGATCATCCCCGAAAGTACAGTGGGTGCCAAGAAACTTCTGGTTGTACCAGGATTCCAGAAACTGCTGCAGCAGGTCATTCCTATAAAGACCTGAAGCAAAGATCATGATACTCAGTTATTCCTACAGACAAAATGTTAAAACTCAGATCAGAGTAACCACTGAAATAAGCCTGCTTGGGTAGTATAAGTAATAGCCTGTAGTGACATCCGTTGAAAAGTCATTTTGTTTCAGAGGCAATGCAAGTTATTGGATTAAATATGTTTTGATTAAAAAAGCTGCACAGATGACTCATTCAGTATGAGACCAGACATATGCATTTAGTACATAGGCTCAGTTTTGATTTAATGCAAACTTTAGCTTGTTTAGTTTCTGTATTACCTAAGGGGCCGCTGATACAGGAGACGCAGTCAAAGGAGGACTGGCAGGACCTCTCAATGTTAAACGCCATCCAGTAGCGCAGGTTGCTCATGAAGCGGATATAGGAGTCTTTAAGGTTAAGGATCATCACATCGCCACCCACGGCACCGTATTTCTGGTTGCTTTCCAGCACCTTGCAAAGCTCAACTGTGGCCAGGGGGTCTAATTTTGTGTCCGAGTCACATACCTGATTAAACAGCAGAATGAAAATTGATTATTCCTTGTATGAAATTTTTCTTACATACACACGTTGCCATTTTCTCTAAAATGCAATGCTCAAATTTGTACTTAAACTTGTGTACTTGTCAGTATTACTAACCTGTATATAATCTACAGAGGATCCTAGTGCCTTGAATGCTGTGTACATCACTTCCCTCTTTCCTCCCCATTTTTGCATGATGCACACACACTTCTTGGTCCTGATGAGTTCTTCAACCTCTAAGCACTGAGGGTCTTCAAACACAACTCCATCGTCTGCTTCTGGTCGATCAGCTTCAGCTGCATCCTTTTCATAGGCAGTGGGGTTCCAAGAGTGATAGTTGTTTTGCCATATATAACAGCCAGGATCCTGGTCTGCAAAGACCTCACGGAACATCTCCATGTAGCGGTCAACTTCTGAGTTCCCGTCCACCACCATGATGATGTGTAGCAGCTCAGATGGGTACTGCAGAGCCCGTACTGACTGAAGGCACTCACAGAGATAAGCAGGGTCCTCCTGATAGGCTGATAAAGTAAAGCCGATGGTTTTTGTGTAAGAGCATAGTTTGCGTCTTGCATTCATGCGTCTATGCTCCACAAAGGCAAAAAAGCTCTGAATTAGGACGTGGAGGCTGAGCAGCACTCCATAGAAACCAAATGAAATGATGTTATATGGAGATGTGGCTATCTGGAAACCATCGATGTATGCCCATAACATCACCCCAAGTACCAGGAGAGCAAAGAGAAATGTGAGAATGGCCCGAACCAGAGAGCCAAATCTCCTTAATACTGGCTTGATATTCATTTTATTATGAAAATGCTAGAAACAGGGGGGGATAAATGGTCAATAAAAATGATAATTAATTTGTCATCATCATCATCATCAAACAAACAATGGAAGGCCAATATACCTTGTAATCTCAGTGATGTAATGCTTTAGTCTAAATATTGACCAATATTGCACTATGTAAATTAAATGAATGTATATAATGTACATATTCTATATAATGTATAATATATAAAAGCAAAAAAATGTAAATAAATATTCATATAAATAGTATAGAATTAAATTAATCGGCTGATATTAACATGCCTATTCAATCGGACAAATCTTTACCCAGGTTTATTCACTCCTTCTTTGACCTTCTCTCCTCTTGAACTAACTGTTCATTCAGGACCTAAAAACTTATAGTCTGGCCCTGAGCTTAGGGAACATCCCTTCTGCAGATGTGTAATGAGCTACAAATGTGCCTGAGCTCAGATCACGCCCCATTCACAGGACTTCCATCCGTGACTCACACACTGTCAAAACTCAGAACTCCTCTTTCTGAAATTCGGACGTTAGTGTTGGGTAAGGATGTGACACTTACAGAATTGCTGAATGATGAATGACTGTGATCAATTAGGTTTTTATGGATTTTATTTGTTAAGGTTCAACCGTATCTTACGGAATAGTCATGTTTCGCAAGATGTGCACATCTCTGATAATTGGAGGATCACACTAATTTTTGCACTTGCTCTTTATGTTTAAAGATGAAAATAATTGGTACCTTTTATTTTAATGGATTGTTATGCTTTAAAAAACCAGCTTCTGTATATATATCTGGTGAAAAACTGTGGAAGGGGCTGCTCCTCTTGATCTTCATAATGTAATATATGTAGGCCTATACTACATATAACATTAGAATATACATGGTTTTTATCTGAATCCCTGGAGTTATGCAAACAGGGCTCTAAGTTTCTCTATTCTTATTCTCTTATTTATTTATTTACATATTAATTTGCATGTTTGACTATATATATGCATCGTGGGCTTGTCAGTGATGCCACTGCTAACTGTTATCAAGGAAACAGGAGGGTGTAGAATAAGAAACAAAAGCTACCCCATCTCCTCATTAGATAACAGGGTTTTCCATAGAAACGTCAATACTGTCAATTTATCTTATATATCTGGTGCTTTTTCTGTTTGTTTTGGCTTGGTTTGGTTTATTTTTTGGTAAATGAAATTGCTCTAAACAACAATATAGTTTATCCAAGGACTCCTCTGCCTTAATAAAACAGAATATGTTGTCCTCTTGTGGTACAATACTGTGTCCTCCTGCTATCAACACTGAAAAACTTGGATAGGCCTATTTGAGTTGACTAAACTTAAAGCCCTCCCCCAATAAATAAAGGACAGGTTTGAGAAGCACTGGGTCACTTGATGTCAGAGTCGCTTTATGTATCTTTGGTTGCTTTGCTAGTTCATGATGCTAATAGTATTGTGTTAGAATAGTTGTTTTAACATTCTGTGTCGTTCTACCCATAGTATAAGACAGGGTACTGCAAATAAGCATTTTTATTTACATTTCTTAATTTACAGCAAGGGTGCCCAATCCTGCTATTAGAGGGTCAATATCCAGCAGAGTTTAGCTCCAACCCTAATTAAATACACCTGAGCCAGCTAATCAAGGTATTCAGGATTACTAGAAACGTGTAGGCAGGTGCATTGGAACAGGTTGTAGCTGAAGTCTATAGGACACTGGCCTTCTGAGAGTTAGACTGGGCACTCCTGATTTAAAGCAGTGGTTGTCAACTGCGTTCCTTAAGCCTTGGAGGTCAACACTGCACATTTTGCTAGGTCACCTTTGTCTGACACACCCTTGTTGGGTCTTCGAGCCTATGTCTGAAATCGCCCCATACCCTTAAATAGGGCACTATTTGTGGCAACAGCCATTTGTAGTGGTAGCAGACAGTCAACAAATACACTAATGACTGACATGTATTTGCAAAGTTACTTCTAGTTACAGATGACTTCACAATTCAAAATGTTTTCTTCAGCATTAATATACACCTTTTTTCTTTTCCTTTATTTAAGATATAAAAGTTGTTCATTTGAGTTTCTACAACTGCTTCTGAAATTAGTTTTATTACAATATCGTTTTGCTGTATCATCTTGTTATACCAGCAGAGGACAGCACCGCATTATCATCAAGTTCAAGACATTGATGCTTGCATATAGACCATCCACAGGCTCCGCACCCTCCTACCTCCATTTTCTCTCTCTCTCACTCTGTGTGTGTGTGTGTATATATATATATATATATATATGTCTTAGATCTTTGAGTTTAGCACATGAAAAATGTGGGCAAAAACAAAAGTGTTGCGTTTATAATTGTTCAGTGTGTATATATATATATATATATATATATATATATAACTGTTATCAAGGAAACAGGAGGGTGTAGAATAAGAAACAAAAGCTACCCCATCTCCTCATTAGATAACAGGGTTTTCCATAGAAACGTCAATACTGTCAATTTATCTTATATATCTGGTGCTTTTTCTGTTTGTTTTGGCTTGGTTTGGTTTATTTTTTGGTAAATGAAATTGCTCTAAACAACAATATAGTTTATCCAAGGACTCCTCTGCCTTAATAAAACAGAATATGTTGTCCTCTTGTGGTACAATACTGTGTCCTCCTGCTATCAACACTGAAAAACTTGGATAGGCCTATTTGAGTTGACTAAACTTAAAGCCCTCCCCCAATAAATAAAGGACAGGTTTGAGAAGCACTGGGTCACTTGATGTCAGAGTCGCTTTATGTATCTTTGGTTGCTTTGCTAGTTCATGATGCTAATAGTATTGTGTTAGAATAGTTGTTTTAACATTCTGTGTCGTTCTACCCATAGTATAAGACAGGGTACTGCAAATAAGCATTTTTATTTACATTTCTTAATTTACAGCAAGGGTGCCCAATCCTGCTATTAGAGGGTCAATATCCAGCAGAGTTTAGCTCCAACCCTAATTAAATACACCTGAGCCAGCTAATCAAGGTATTCAGGATTACTAGAAACGTGTAGGCAGGTGCATTGGAACAGGTTGTAGCTGAAGTCTATAGGACACTGGCCTTCTGAGAGTTAGACTGGGCACTCCTGATTTAAAGCAGTGGTTGTCAACTGCGTTCCTTAAGCCTTGGAGGTCAACACTGCACATTTTGCTAGGTCACCTTTGTCTGACACACCCTTGTTGGGTCTTCGAGCCTATGTCTGAAATCGCCCCATACCCTTAAATAGGGCACTATTTGTGGCAACAGCCATTTGTAGTGGTAGCAGACAGTCAACAAATACACTAATGACTGACATGTATTTGCAAAGTTACTTCTAGTTACAGATGACTTCACAATTCAAAATGTTTTCTTCAGCATTAATATACACCTTTTTTCTTTTCCTTTATTTAAGATATAAAAGTTGTTCATTTGAGTTTCTACAACTGCTTCTGAAATTAGTTTTATTACAATATCGTTTTGCTGTATCATCTTGTTATACCAGCAGAGGACAGCACCGCATTATCATCAAGTTCAAGACATTGATGCTTGCATATAGACCATCCACAGGCTCCGCACCCTCCTACCTCCATTTTCTCTCTCTCTCACTCTGTGTGTGTGTGTGTATATATATATATATATATATGTCTTAGATCTTTGAGTTTAGCACATGAAAAATGTGGGCAAAAACAAAAGTGTTGCGTTTATAATTGTTCAGTGTGTATATATATATATATATATATATATATATATAAATCGTTAACAGCAGTACAAACTGATGGAAATATCTATGAACATTTAAAGTAGTCAGCTAAGCTAGTTGTTTTTATTGTTGGATTTTATTAAATTTTAATTTAAGAATGTTGGTGAGAAGAAGAAGAAAAATAAAAAACATTTACATATCAATCTGCATTTGTGATGGACATCGGTTATGATCATCTTTAGTATGTCTTTTGAATAAAACAGCTCCATATTTAACAAAGCATAAGCTGTGTTATAAATAAGTAATATTAGGCAAGGCAAGTTTATTTGTATAGCACATTTCATGCACAATGGTACTGATTTAGTTACAGCTTTGATATTACTAAAAGTTCACTTAAACTTGACTTCAACTTTATGAGGAAGTTAACTGGCTGGCATGTTAAGAAAACAACTTTGTTAAAGAGAATAAATAAATGTTAAAGATAAATGATCAATAGTCAAGTACTGAATTAATATCTAGGTTTTAACTAATGATTTTTTTAATTAATGATTTTAGCAATAAACGACTGCTTCTTTGATACATTTAATCTTAATGACTGTTGTGCAGCCTCCAATAAGGTGAAAAACGTCTCAGGTTACGCATGTAACCATGCTTCCTCGAGGGAACGAGACCGAGAAAGCTTTGGGAACGCCCTTCAGCATGACCGGCTCTGAATCACGTGTGTAATCAGTGCAATGGATGGGCGAGACGTAATGAACAGGAAGCTTAAAAGCACGTATGGTGAAACCGGCGTCGGCTTCTAGGAGTGACGCAAGAGCTGGCAGAGATGCCGTAAGTATGGCCCTGCGACGCAGCGTCTCGTTCCCTAGAGGAAGCATGGTTACATGCGTAACCTGAGAGGTTCCTCTTCAGGAACTCGAGCTGCGTCGGAGAACGCTTTGGGAACGAGTATGCCCATGCCGCCAGACTTTCAAATCTCTGCCTAGTGTGGAAGCTTGCACAGCTAGGGGGAGAGAACAGAAGAGCCCGGAGTGGCTCGCATATCTAGGAACCTGACAAAGGTTAGGGGTGTGGACCATCCCGCAGCATTGCAGATGTCCTGCATAGAGACACCTGCCAAGAAGGCCTTGGAGGCCGCCACACTTCTCGTAGAGTGAGCCTTGACCCCTAGAGGCGAAGGGAGATCAGAGGACTCATAAGCGATAGAGATGGCATCTACTATCCACCGACTGAGGGTCTGTTTTGTAGCTGGGAGACCACTCTTAGGGGGACCATAGCAAACAAGCAGTTGGTCCGCCCTTCTCCACAGGGCAGCTCTGTTGACGTATGCATCCAGTGCTCGCACTGGACATATACAATTAAGCTTCTGCTGGTCTGGCTCCCTGAAGGGAGGAGGACTGAAGGACTGGAGTACGACAGGCCGTGGTGTAGAGGAGGGGACCTTAGGAACATACCCCGCTCGAGGGTACAGAAACGCTTTGGCCAGACTGGGCGCAAAGTCGAGATAGGAAGGGGTCACTGAGAGGGCCTGCAGATCCCCAACTCTCTTGAGAGAAGATATCGCCAGAAGAAAAGTAGTCTTGATAGCTTGAGGTGGCAATCCGAGATTTCCTGGATAGGCTCCAAGGGAGACCTACAGAGCTACTAGCACAACAGACAGGTCCCACGGAGGGACACGAGATCGTACCAGAGGCCTCAGCGCACGGTGGAGAAAACGTGTAACTAGGGGGTGTCTGCCCACTGACTGGCCACCTAGAGGGGCGAGGTTGGCCGCCACGTAGACCTTCAGGGTGGAGTGGGTCCAAGAAGTGAAAAAGTGAAAAGTTTCCTCGTTGAGGGAGCTCTGGATTGGAGGATTGTCTCAACAACCTCGGTTGAGAGACCGGAAGCTATGAGCTGTGCCCCCTCAGGGGCCACACCCACAAATGGCTATATCTCTTAGATTGATATAAAACTGTAGAGGCTCAAAGCAATTGTATTATATTGTAAGCGATTCTGCTCAATTTATTTTAAACCACTTTGCTAAAAAGAATCTTGATAATGCTATAACCATTCAAAGTAACTTTACTAGATCTCCTCCACTTTAATAAGACGATCTGTGCTTATAATAAATAGAATCTTTGGAATGCGTGTCTGACGTATTTCTCTCAGATGTACATCAGATAAGGAACTAAAACTGGTTGAAAACAATGAAAAAATAAATAAATATATCAGTTATATCATTCTTTATTTCTGAGAAGGTGACACATTGTTGCATGTATTCAGCATTGCTCTGCCCAATGCACTGGGCCCCCCATCAGCCTTCATTAATAAAAAAAAAATAGGCATGTGGTGCAGGCCCACATGCATCCACATATGGAGGCACAGCTGAAGCTATTCACAGCATGTCAGGCAATGCAGAAAATATTGTCCCAATCTGGGCAAATTTATATTAAAATGTTGTTGCTTTGAAACATTCAAAAAAGATTAATTTGTGCCACCAGACCCTTCAGAAACAGACTTGCTTACATTACAACGCCAGTGTCAAATGCAGTTTTTGCACAGCGTTACAATGGAACATAGTTATATTATGCACATCACAACCATTCTACAAACACTACAGCTCTGACTGAGATACAAAGTACAGAAATTATTGATGAAGAATAAGACATAAGCCAGGCACGTATCACCCACATGAGCACCACAGATCAATATGTCAAGAAAAGGAATATTCATCTCCAGTTTGGAGGGCCAGAGTTTGTGCCACTGCACTACATTAAGTATTTATTTTGTGTGTCTGTTTATATACTATCTATAATCTAATGTGAATGCATGCATATATTGTTATTTCATCACTGTGGACCATTACACATGACTTGCTGTCATGTGCCCACTTCCAGCATACAAACAGAATAAAAAGGATTTGACCGGATTGTACACACCTGGGGCTGTTCACAAAACATCTTAAGGCAAGGTAAGGCAAGGCAAGTTTATTTGTATAGCACATTTCATACACAATGGTAATTCAAAGTGCTTTACATAAAATAAAATAAAAACAATAATCACAACAATAAAACAAGGAATTTAAAAACTTTGAAAATTATTATTATTTTTTAATTTGATTTAAGAGGTTTAAAATGAATTTAAGAAGACGATTATACATATAATATAGTGCAATCAGTTCGGACATCGCACAGTGCTCATTCAATAAATGCACAGCTAAACAGATGAGTTTTGAGTCTGCATTTAAATGTGACTAATGTTTTAGCACATCTGATCTCTTCTGGAAGCTGATTCCAACTGCGGGCAGCAAAATAGCTAAAAGCAGATTTCCCTTGTTTTGTGTGAACCCTTGGTATTTCTAACTGACTCGATCCTAATGATCTGAGTGGTCTGTTCGGTTTATATTCAGTGAGCATATCTGCTATGTATTTAGGTCCTAGGCCATTGAGTGATTTATAAATGAGTAAAAGTACTTTAAAATCAATCCTAAATGTAACTGGAAGCCAGTGTAAGGACCTGAGGACTGGTGTGATATGCTCAGATTTTCTGGTTCTAGTCAGAATTCTGGCAGCAGCGTTCTGGATGAGCTGCAGCTGTCTAATGGTCTTCTTGGGAAGGCCGGTGAGGAGACCATTACAATAGTCCACCCTGCTGGTGATAAAGGCATGAACAAGTTTCTCCAAGTCTTGACTGGAAACAAAACCTCTAATTCTTGCAATGTTTTTGAGATGATAGTATGCTGATTTAGTTACAGCTTTGATATTACTAAAAGTTCACTTAAACTTGACTTCAACTTTATGAGGAAGTTAACTGGCTGGCATGTTAAGAAAACAACTTTGTTAAAGAGAATAAATAAATGTTAAAGATAAATGATCAATAGTCAAGTACTGAATTAATATCTAGGTTTTAACTAATGATTTTTTTAATTAATGATTTTAGCAATAAACGACTGCTTCTTTGATACATTTAATCTTAATGACTGTTGTGCAGCCTCCAATAAGGTGAAAAACGTCTCAGGTTACGCATGTAACCATGCTTCCTCGAGGGAACGAGACCGAGAAAGCTTTGGGAACGCCCTTCAGCATGACCGGCTCTGAATCACGTGTGTAATCAGTGCAATGGATGGGCGAGACGTAATGAACAGGAAGCTTAAAAGCACGTATGGTGAAACCGGCGTCGGCTTCTAGGAGTGACGCAAGAGCTGGCAGAGATGCCGTAAGTATGGCCCTGCGACGCAGCGTCTCGTTCCCTAGAGGAAGCATGGTTACATGCGTAACCTGAGAGGTTCCTCTTCAGGAACTCGAGCTGCGTCGGAGAACGCTTTGGGAACGAGTATGCCCATGCCGCCAGACTTTCAAATCTCTGCCTAGTGTGGAAGCTTGCACAGCTAGGGGGAGAGAACAGAAGAGCCCGGAGTGGCTCGCATATCTAGGAACCTGACAAAGGTTAGGGGTGTGGACCATCCCGCAGCATTGCAGATGTCCTGCATAGAGACACCTGCCAAGAAGGCCTTGGAGGCCGCCACACTTCTCGTAGAGTGAGCCTTGACCCCTAGAGGCGAAGGGAGATCAGAGGACTCATAAGCGATAGAGATGGCATCTACTATCCACCGACTGAGGGTCTGTTTTGTAGCTGGGAGACCACTCTTAGGGGGACCATAGCAAACAAGCAGTTGGTCCGCCCTTCTCCACAGGGCAGCTCTGTTGACGTATGCATCCAGTGCTCGCACTGGACATATACAATTAAGCTTCTGCTGGTCTGGCTCCCTGAAGGGAGGAGGACTGAAGGACTGGAGTACGACAGGCCGTGGTGTAGAGGAGGGGACCTTAGGAACATACCCCGCTCGAGGGTACAGAAACGCTTTGGCCAGACTGGGCGCAAAGTCGAGATAGGAAGGGGTCACTGAGAGGGCCTGCAGATCCCCAACTCTCTTGAGAGAAGATATCGCCAGAAGAAAAGTAGTCTTGATAGCTTGAGGTGGCAATCCGAGATTTCCTGGATAGGCTCCAAGGGAGACCTACAGAGCTACTAGCACAACAGACAGGTCCCACGGAGGGACACGAGATCGTACCAGAGGCCTCAGCGCACGGTGGAGAAAACGTGTAACTAGGGGGTGTCTGCCCACTGACTGGCCACCTAGAGGGGCGAGGTTGGCCGCCACGTAGACCTTCAGGGTGGAGTGGGTCCAAGAAGTGAAAAAGTGAAAAGTTTCCTCGTTGAGGGAGCTCTGGATTGGAGGATTGTCTCAACAACCTCGGTTGAGAGACCGGAAGCTATGAGCTGTGCCCCCTCAGGGGCCACACCCACAACTTTCACAGCTCCGGGCGGGGGTGGACGATCGTACCCTCCGCCTGAGAAAGGAGATCTTTCCTGATGGGAATCTCCCATGGAGAGCCGTAGAGGAGAGAAATCAGGTCCGAGAACCATACTCGACCCGGCCAGAATGGGGCTACTAGCAGTAGACGGGCCCCGTCCTGGCGCACTCTCTCCAGAACTCCCGGGAGCAGAGCGATCGGGGGAAAGGCGTACAGACGAAGCCTCAGCCACGTCTGTACCATGGCAGTGGAGTCAGAGAGATGTGCGATGTCTCTCGAGTCGCAGTCAGGCCCACCTGAGCCTGGCCAAAACTCTCTGTACACCGGGCCTCGGCCCCTGCCTCAACAGGATGTCTGCTCCCATAATGAGAAGGCCAGGAATGTGAACTGCTCTCAGCGAGAGGAGTTTGCCCTGGGACCACACAAGGATCTGGTGCGCCTACCTGTAAAAGGGGCGTGAACACAGACCTCCCTGGTGGTTGATATAAGAGACCGCTGCTGTGTCGCCTGTGCGCACCGACACATGGCGAACTCTTAGGTCCGAGAGAACGTGTTTCAACTTTGCTAGAAACACGGCCAGCATCTCCAGGCAGTTGCCACGTGAGATGGTGGCCGCTCCACAGACCATGGGCCGAGCGGCCACTCATGAGCGCTCCTCAACCATTGAGGGGCGCATCCGTCGGGGGAAAGGCGTACAGACGAAGCCTCAGCCACGTCTGTACCATGGCAGTGGAGTCAGAGAGATGTGCGATGTCTCTCGAGTCGCAGTCAGGCCCACCTGAGCCTGGCCAAAACTCTCTGTACACCGGGCCTCGGCCCCTGCCTCAACAGGATGTCTGCTCCCATAATGAGAAGGCCAGGAATGTGAACTGCTCTCAGCGAGAGGAGTTTGCCCTGGGACCACACAAGGATCTGGTGCGCCTACCTGTAAAAGGGGCGTGAACACAGACCTCCCTGGTGGTTGATATAAGAGACCGCTGCTGTGTCGCCTGTGCGCACCGACACATGGCGAACTCTTAGGTCCGAGAGAACGTGTTTCAACTTTGCTAGAAACACGGCCAGCATCTCCAGGCAGTTGCCACGTGAGATGGTGGCCGCTCCACAGACCATGGGCCGAGCGGCCACTCATGAGCGCTCCTCAACCATTGAGGGGCGCATCCGTCGCTAGCATTACGCGGTGACAAGGAGCTCCCAGCACCAAGCCCTGAGTCAAGAACAAAGGTTTCCTCTGTAAGGTCCGCGCAACTGGCCCAAGGAAGGTACCCAGTGGC
>NW_015506691.1:0-4834 GCF_001515645.1 Sinocyclocheilus grahami
ATGAGAATGTTGACATGGTGTCGTCAAAGGTAGAAAATGTCCTTGTTTCTGCATACTTCACCGAGTGCTTCAGAGTTCATGAGCTGTGGATCTCTGGGTTAATAATGCTCTGAAGGTGGGGCTCGGTTAATGTCTTCAGTCATAAGATGGAGTCGACCACATTTGGCACATGATCAAAGGAGAACGGTTTCTTAGATGTCTAGTATTTTTCTTCTAGAGTTTTGATGACTTTGAACTTAAATGCATGCCTCTGTTAGTTACAAGTTAACATGAACGAGTTGGCAAAACTGAAATGTACAAAATACAGCTGGAAAAACTCTATTAAAGCAATGGTTGAGGTGTGCTTAGGATTGAGTTAATTTATCAACCGTTGCACTGGAAGCATTGACTTGCTGCATTTGAACATTACGGAGTTCCTAATTAGTTGTTATTGGCAGGACATGAATGTATTGGTTAACAAAAGATGGAAACTCTTGTGATTGGTCCTGAATGCCTTACAGGATAATTTGATTTTCTCCGCTTGAATTTTTAAAAAAAAAACTTTTTTTTTTGGGTGAAGGAACATTGTCATCATTTGAAATCATTAAAATAACAGCAGTATTAAAATGCAATATCTGAAAAGTGTAACTGTTTTCGGTCACCATAAAGTGCTTACGGTAAACCACAAATTTAACTTCTGTAAATATTTAATCCGGTTTTAATCAGACCTGTAATTAAGGTCTTGACGTCTGTACACTAGATGGCAGCAGCAGTAAAAATAAATGTGATGTTTTTAGGCTGTTTTTGGTTTTGTATAAAGCTTTGGCTGCTTTAGTTTAATTTTTTTTTTAAAGATTTAATTTTTTGGGGGGGGAACCCATGTTTAAACATGCCACAAAAATTAACTAAGCAAATACTTCTAAATATAAGTAACGTTTGATATTCTGCAATGTTTAATTTATATAATATTTGAATGTTTTGTGTAGAAAAACAACGTTTTCTAGTCCGATAAGGCTAATACACCGTGAGCGTATTGCAGGAGGGCCGCCAAAATTAAAAGTTATCTTTTTAAAAATGTCATTACGTAAGATAACTTTATAAGAGATTGTGAAAAGATGAGGTACATTTAAACCAAATACATATAATAAATATAAAAAGTCTTAGACTGACAGGAAAACCGGTTATTCGGGTTCACCAACCGAAAGAAAACTAAACCCTGGCCTTCAACTTTCCAGCTCAGTCATTCTTATGACCGTCATAAAATCTGGAATATAAATAGAGTCAAGATGCTGTCATTGAGAAACATGAATCACGTCCTGTTGATAAGACCTGTCATTGGCTTTGGTGAGCGTCTGCAGAGAACATAATATTTGTAATGGAAATGTAAGTGGAATTACACAAGTAGCTACTTGTTGATTTGATTGAAAGCAATATAGTAATTAGCTTATCTGGTTAAGTTCTCTGTGCTAGGCACTGCTGAGATAATAAACCAGGACAAGATCATGAGGTTACAGGAAAACACCTCAAAGATAGCGAGAATCCTCAAGAAAGTGATAAACTGATTGATGAATGTTTCATGGTGTTGATTAATTTTCTACTGGAGTCGAGTCAGCTTCATTGATCACGTTACAGTTTGCGTCACAACCTTGTTTGTGTGTTAATTTACATAGAATTCGAGAGTTTGATTACTTCAGTTTTTCAGTCAGTCAAAAGTCAATTTATCTGACTGATTTTCTTTAGATCAATTAACAGCCAGACTATTTGATTTCTGCTGAAAGTCTGAAAAGAGTAAAAGGCAAACAAATAAAAACTAGAAGGTAGTACAGATAGAAAAGGAGTAGATTAAGTCTGAGTAGAGGTAAAATCACTAACACACTGGTTTCAGAAACCACACAAAAAATTGGTGTAGAAGCAATTTTCACTCAGAAATTGCTAGTGAATTTACAAAGAAACGGCAAGTAACACATTGGCTTAAAAGTGAAATTTTGAAGTAGAAAAACTGAAATTGTTGCGTTTTCCTTTTTAATTTAATTTGTTATTGGAATAAAACATACTCCAATCATTTTTTATTTACAACTTACATCCCCCAATTTTTTTTACAGCGCAGCAGCAATATTAATAAAACGCCAATGTTCAATAAACAGTTAGATGTTCTAAAAATAATTGAATTTATTTGTAATATAGTAACATATTTTTACAATGACTTTGGATGTGACACATTGAAGCACGAAGATTCAGAACTGTTTGCAAACAGACAAAAAAGCGGAGGCTAGAGTGAGTGGAGGCCGGCGGCTTCAGTGAGCGGAGACTAGAGTGAGCGGAGGCCGGCGGCTTGAGTGAGCGGAGGCTTGAGTGAGCGGAGGCCGGCGGCTTGAGTGAGCGGAGACTAGAGTAAGCGGAGGCCGGCGGCTTGAGTGAGCGGAGACTAGAGCAAGCGGAGGCCGGCGGCTTGAGTGAGTGGAGGCTTGAGTGAGCGGAGGCCGGCGGCTTGAGTGAGCGGAGGCTTGAGTGAGCGGAGGCCGGCGGCTTGAGTGAGCGGAGGCTTGAGTGAGCGGAGGCCGGCGGCTTGAGTGAGCGGAGGCTAGAGTGAGTGGAGGCCGGCGGCTTGAGTGAGCGGAGACTAGAGTGAGCGGAGGCCGGCGGCTTGAGTGAGCGGAGGCTTGAGTGAGCAGAGGCCGGCGGCTTGAGTGAGCGGAGGCTGGCGGCTTGAGTGAGCGGAGGCTAGAGTGAGCGGAGGCCGGCGGCTTGAGTGAGCGGAGGCTAGAGTGAGCGGAGGCCGGCGGCTTGAGTGAGCGGAGGCTAGAGTGAGCGGAGGCCGGCGGCTTGAGTGAGCGGAGGCTAGAGTGAGCGGAGGCCGGCGGCTTGAGTGAGCGGAGGCTAGAGTGAGCGGAGGCCGGCGGCTTGAGTGAGCGGAGGCTAGAGTGAGCGGAGGCCGGCGGCTTGAGTGAGCGGAGGCTAGAGTGTGGGGTGAGCGGAGGCCGGCGGCTTGAGTGAGCGGAGGCTAGAGTGAGCGGAGGCCGGCGGCTTGAGTGAGCGGAGGCTAGAGTGAGCGGAGGCCGGAGGCAGGTGGCTTGAGTGAGCGGAGGCCGGCAGCCGGCGACTTGAGTCGTCCTCTTTTGGAAGGCCAAACAAAGTAGTTTCGCTTTCACAATGAAACACACGGCAACAACAATACTACAGCGAGAATAAAAGTTACGCCTTATTTCTTTGCGTGAACATTTGGGTGGTGTTATGCAAATCTTCCCACGTTGTGATGTAGACATGTGGGGGCGTGTTAGAACGAGCCGTTTTAGGTAGGCGTGGTTAACTTTTAACTTTTATAAAGAATATCTCTTTGGATTTGAGACTTTAGTCTTTGCAACTTTACAGATCTTCTTTATGCACCAAGAGCTTGTAACACTCAAAAGAGAAAGGAAAAATTGAAATAGCATCATATGACCCCTTTAAGACACTTGGCAGATGATTGTAGAAGTGAAAAAAGTTAGTAGAAGTTTAAGTTCATGAAAACATCATGTAAACAAAAATGTGAACATTTAAATGTTAATATTTTATATGTTAAGAGTTAACAAGTTAAATAAATGCATCTTCATGGGATATAGTTCTCCCAAAAAATGGTCATTGTTATCATTTACTCCCGTTTCAAACCTGTATGATTGACTTTCTTCTAGGGATGCACCGATAGGATTTTTTTTGGCCGATATGATACCGATTTGAACAAACAACTATTGGCCGATACCGATGTTGGTCATGTGCATAAAGCAGGGCTTAAAAACAAGAAAGAAAAAAGATATGTTCACTCCGAGCAGAATCGGAATTTGAACGTTTCTGTAAAGTACATCGTTTAATTTATGTCTTGAACAATCAAATGTATTAAATAAAAGAAAACACTGTCAATGCAATAAAAACATTAAATAATTTTTTTCAAGATATTTAAAAATGTTTCAGCATGGATAAAAAAACGCTACTCATATAAGCGTTAATTGTGAGAGGGAAAAAAATGCCTAAATTAGTAGGCTGTCCGTTGCATTTTATTATTACATTCAGAAATAATATAGGCTAAAATAATGGTAAATAAAAGCAAAATTACAAACACAATTAGGCTATTTTAGTTCCCTTCTCTCCACAACAAATCCTCTAAAGTTGTATTTAGGATAAATATAAGCGTCAAGCCAAAACAAATTAATTTAAAAACGAAACTGAAGCCTACTGAAGAGAAAACCGTTGGATTATGCAACAGACATGCAACTTGTCTCCATGCAGTTAATTAATAAACCATCGGTATCGGTCCTTTTCATGCTATTTCCGATATGCCGATGGCTTTAAAATAATAAAAAATCGGCCGATAAATATCGGCGGCCGATACATCGGTGCATCCCTACTTTCTTCTGTGGAACACAAAGATATTCTGAAGAAAGCCAGGAATCAAAACTGCACAGACATTTCTCAAAATACCTTCCTGTGTGTTCTACAGAAGAAAGAAGAACGATTTGGAATGACATGATGTTTTTTTTTTATATTTAACAATGAGGAAATAGAAAGAGTGTATGAAAATAAATTTTTGGGTGATATTACTGACCATAAGTTATGTTTGGAAACCACATGTTAATCATGTAAAAACAAAAATGTCCAAATCCATTGCAATATTAAATAGAAAACATATTCTGAATGAAAAAAACTTTATATATATACTGTATTGTGCGCTCATAGTTCCATACATTACTTATTGTGTGGAGGTGTGGGGTCATACATATAAAACTGATATAAATTCAATATATATGTTACTAAAGAAAGCTATAAAGATTGTTAAAATGGTTGATTATTACGAACCAACAAACAAATTGTTTATTAAATTACA
>NW_015506691.1:5062-6999 GCF_001515645.1 Sinocyclocheilus grahami
TATACACAGTACACATACATATATTATGCAAACAAAAACTTTTATCTTGGATGCGATTAATCGCGATTAATCGTTTGACGGCACTAGTTTATTTGTGAAAAGTTGTCTGTTTTCTAACTTCAGCGGTTTCCTCAGGCAGTCATCCTTCCCGTCCTCAAGGGTCATTCACCTCTCACTCCTTTTACTGTGCTGGATTCGTCTGTTTGTGGGTTTATAGGCTTGTCTGTAATGATAGGGATCATATAATGAGTACTTGAGGAGTCCTTGGTCGCTTGGTACGGGCTGGTGTAATGACTTCAGCAGAGATAATGTTGCCTCACCTCCAGTATATCCCAGCCTACGGTGGCTTTGCACTGAAGCACCTTATCGCCCTTTACCCAATTGCTAAACAGTTGTTTTGTTCACAGCAGATGTGGATTGACAGGTCAAGGTTCAGGAGTGCTTGTTATAAATAGGAGCTTCAGAGGCTTGAGTTCTAGAAGGGTGTTTGTGTATTCGGTGAGAACATGGATTGTGATTGTTCGGTGTATGGTAATGGACAGTCGAACGCCATCCTCTTCAACATCCTCAGCCGAGGCGAGTCGACTCCGAAGAGGGTTCCTCAGACGTGCCACTGCGAGAAACGCAAGACGGTTTGTCTGAAGACTCCCGGCGAGACGTGTCAGACCGCTTCAGACGTGCTGGTGAAGACCGTGCACTTCATGAAGAGCTTGCCGGCGTTCCAGCAGCTGCCACCTAAAGACCAGCTGTCTCTGCTGCAGAACTGCTGGGCTCCGCTCTTCATTCTGGGTCTGGCTCAGGACCGGGTTCTCTTCGAGGTGCACGACTCTCCGGCGCCCAGCATGCTGAAGAGAATCCTGCTGAACGGCCGAGAGACGCCGAGCTCCGATCCAGAGCAGCCCACGCTGGCCGGCGTGCAGACGCTTCGAGCCTGCCTCAAGAAGTTCTGGAGTCTGGATTTAAGCCCCAAGGAGTACGCTTATCTGAAAGGCACCGTGATATTCAATCCAGGTACGGTCTCCAAAACCAACATGGTGTTGCACATTAACATATTTAGACACTAATTTATATGAAGTTATAATATCAAATACTACATACAAAAGTATTCAAATGTAATCATTCAAAATAATATATATATATGAAGAGTTTATTTGCAAAAAAGATGACTCTTTTTTTTCTTATTTTTTTATTTTCAAAAATCATGTTTTTTATTGTGTTAGTTAGCTGTTTTTTTTTTGTTATTTCTTAACCTAATCAAAAGAACCCAGCTGCAGTTTGTTTGATTGAGATTAACTGGAATGCACAATGAAAAAACATGATTTTTGAAAATTGTTAAAAATGGAGTTATCTGTTTTTGCAAATGAATATATATATACAGTATATATATATATGTGTGTGTGTGTGTGTGTGTGTGTGTGTGTGTGTGTGTGTAAAATGTAATTTAATAATTATTTATATAAATAAATAATTATTTTATAAACTAAGTATTCTTAACTTAAGTTTATTAAAATACAAGTAATTATTTAAAATAATTTATTTAATTTTAAATGTTATATAGAATTTAAGTTATTATAAATTATTATAATTTTAATTTTTTTAATGACTATACTTGTAATAACATTGAGTGATTAAATTATATCTATCTACAATTTAATTTAATAAATCGTTTTTATTCAAAATAAATAATACATAATGTATTTGTAATTTATATTTAATTATTTAAAATTATTTATTTCATTAATTAAAAATGCTACTTTATTTAAATATATATAGCTATTGAAAATTATATCTATCTATATTTTAATTAATAATTATTTATAAATAATGGATTGTAATTTAATTTTATTAAAATATATTTCATTATTTAAAACTATCTATCATCTGATTATTTCTCTATCTATCTATCTGTCTATCTATCTATCTGTCATCTATCTATC
>NW_015506691.1:10382-11221 GCF_001515645.1 Sinocyclocheilus grahami
TTGATCGACATGCTTTTCTCGAGGTAGCGACCCAAAGACTCACGGGCTTTCCACAGAGCGTTATCTTCTCCAGCGCTGGATGAAAATCACACTGCGCAAGGGTTACGTTTGAGATATCTGACAAGTTACAGACTTTCGCACAGCTTTATTGTTTACACAGTTTAATGAAATTACTGCAGTAATGGTATTTAGGTCACCAGTATGTGATTTATTGATTGTTTCCTTCTTTTTTTTTTTTTTGGAAGCACCTTTGTAGCATTTTGTACAGGATGATCGTGAAACTACAAAGTATTCCTTGATGAAACTCTCTAGAAAAGATCTCCGCACCTATGGGAGGTTCATGTATTGTCTCTGTGAGAAAGCTAGAGGAAAACATTTGTATGTTCATAAATATACTGCAATTAAATCTATTTTTACAGATTTTGGTATTATCAAAACCCCTGTGTTTGTCGTGTGCTTCTAAATCACTTCTATGAATACTGACCTTATAATTAGAACAATTCTCACATTTGATGTTTTTCTTGCATACAAGAGAAACCCTAAAACAGTTTAACTAATGTACATAATCCTCCATAAAAGTATGTGGACACCTAAATCATGTTTATAAATGTGAAAACTTCCTCAAAGCAAATGTCGTTTACTGAAGGAAAAGATGCACAAATACACTTCACAAGCAACACTTTTGACACAAAGAAGTTTGTTCAATTTGAAATGCTAAAACAGTAGATTTAGTGTTTAAAAAGTGTCATGCTAAAATGTAATTTAGTGTAAAAAATGCTGCATTGCATCAGTGTCTCTGCAAGTGAATGGGTGCCGTCAGAACGAGAGTCCAAACAGCT
>NW_015506691.1:11231-17851 GCF_001515645.1 Sinocyclocheilus grahami
CTATCTGTCTGTCTGTCTGTCTGTCTGTCTATCTATCTGTCTATAATTTGTACCCTGTACCCTTGCGTTTAGCCATATATTTGACAATGCACTCACGCATTATTTTCCATCTGCAGACGTGCCGGGTCTGAAGGCATCTCTGTTCATCGAGGGTCTGCAGTATGAAGCTCAGCACGCTCTGAAGGAGGTCCTGGTGCCTCTTCATCCAGAGGATCGAGGGCGGTTTGCTCGGATCCTCCTCACCGCGTCCGCTTTAAAGACCATCCCTCCGAGCCTCATCACAGAGCTCTTCTTTCGGCCGGTCATCGGTCAGGCAGATCTGCTGGACTTGTTGATCGACATGCTTTTCTCGAGGTAGCGACCCAAAGACTCACGGGCTTTCCACAGAGCGTTATCTTCTCCAGCGCTGGATGAAAATCACACTGCGTAAGGGTTACGTTTGAGATATCTGACAAGTTACAGACTTTCGCACAGCTTTATTGTTTACACAGTTTAATGAAATTACTGCAGTAATGGTATTTAGGTCACCAGTATGTGATTTATTGATTGTTTCCTTCTTTTTTTTTTTTTGGAAGCACCTTTGTAGCATTTTGTACAGGATGATCGTGAAACTAAAAAGTATTCCTTGATGAAACTCTCTAGAAAAGATCTCCGCACCTATGGGAGGTTCATGTATTGTCTCTGTGAGAAAGCTAGAGGAAAACATTTGTACATTTGTATGTATACTGCAATTAAATCTATTTTTACAGATTTTGGTATTATCAAAACCCCTGTGTTTGTCGTGTGCTTCTGTGCTTCTACTATGAATACTGACCTTATAATTAGAACAATTCTCACATTTGATGTTTTTCTTGCATACAAGAGAAACCCTAAAACAGTTTAACTAATGTACATAATCCTCCATAAAAGTATGTGGACACCTAAATCATGTTTATAAATGTGAAAACTTCCTCAAAGCAAATGTCGTTTACTGAAGGAAAAGATGCACAAATACACTTCACAAGCAACACTTTTGACACAAAGAAGTTTGTTCAATTTGAAATGCTAAAACAGTAGATTTAGTGTTTAAAAAGTGTCATGCTAAAATGTAATTTAGTGTAAAAAATGCTGCATTGCATCAGTGTCTCTGCAAGTGAATGGGTGCCGTCAGAACGAGAGTCCAAACAGCTGCAGAAAACATCACAATAATCCACAAGTAATCCACAGCACTGGAGGAAGCATTATTATGGATTATGGACTCTATGTATTTTAGTTATAAAGGTCTTAATGATGGATTAGTTTCAGCCTTTGTCTTCTCCAGATGTTAACTGATGGACTGGAGTGCTGTGGATTATTGTGATGTTTTTATCAGCTGTTTGGACTCTCATTCTGACGGCACCCATTCACTTGCAGTGAGACACTGATTCAATGCTACATTTCCCCAGATCTGATGAAGAAACACACATCCTGATCTCGGAAGGTCTGAGGGTGAGTACATTTACAGCTAATGTACATTTTTTGGATTATTACATGTTCCTTTAAACATGAAATGTTGTGCGATTGTGTACACATTTTGTTTAACGCAATATTCAGTAAGCTAGTATTTCTTTCCAACCTTAACCATGTTTGCTGTGTCAAAGCGTTGCAAACATTGGCTTCTGCAGCCTCATGCTTTGTCGGTGTCACAGGTTTATTTCTGAAAGAAGTCCAAATTGCGTAATTGCAATAAAACCAGTTGTGTTTGCTGCTGTGTGTGTACCCAGAGGAAGTCTGATGGTGACACTACAGGGTCAGTGGCACAAAGGTAAACGCATTGTTTGAACAGTACGTACCTGCGTATTTGTTTTTATAGCAGATGATTGCTCTGCCAGTGACTTATGAGAGATTCAATTTCTTTGGTGCTTAAACAGTGGCTTTTGTGATGTCTGGATATACACGGAGCAGCATATGAATATAGAGGGTGATCTTGCGCCCTCTTTTTCCAGGACATGTAAATTGCATAAAATGTCCAGGTTTTGGCTGAAGATAATGACTGGAGAGTATTTGAAAAGGTGGGATCTACAGAGAACGGTCAAAGCAATTTAATATATGAGGAATATACTGTAGCGAGCAAATCAAAAGGAAAAACAGTCAAAACCCAGACATTTTAGGCGATTTGGAAATCCTGGCCAGGACACTGAAACTGCATACTGCATTTTTTTTTTATAGCATGTACAATTTTTTTGCAATTATAAACCTTTCAAACATTGCATGTTAGAGAATAGCATCCATTTTTTATTTTGGAAAAAAAATGTTAATTTGCATTTTTAAGCCACATTTCTGTTACAAGTTGCATTCCAAAGTAGAATAGTGTGACCCGTTGCATACAGGTCTTAGCATGCACAGACAAAAGGTATGCACATTTTGCATATTTACATAGAATGTGCACATGTTATGCAGAATTAGTAGTATGCCATTCCGGATGGCCTGAATACCAGTGCTCTGTACAAGTTTGGACTTCTGGACATTTTCTTTACAAAAACTATACAATAGTGCTCGATGTGCAGATTTGTACACAAATTAAAGACATAATATTATAATGTCTGAACTGTCCATACACACAAATACATAAGAAAACAACTCATAGCTGGTCTTTATTGTATCAGTGTCTCCAGGTTTAGATTCCTCTCTCTAGATAGTGTGTACTATAGTGCCCTCTTGTGAGGATTAAGACAAAAAAAATAACTTTTTGATGTTAAATGATGACTTGTTAAAAAAAATACAGTACATGAAATGATACATTTTAGAATGATAACCATTTGAAACTGTAGTTCAATGCATGACTTTCACTATAGTATCAATTTATCTCTAGAATGAAATGGTTGTTTTGGATTTTCAATCTTATCCTGCATAAACATCTGAATTTATGCTAATCTGACCAAAACATTAGTTAAGCAAGATGCAATTTCATGTAATTAATTGAGTCCGAAATGGTTTACAATCCAAAAGCAAGACAACAGAATGCTAGCACGCCCACGTAAAAAGAAAAAAAAAAAAAGAGAAAACCATTATTATTATGATGATGATTGTTAATTTCCCATTAATCCTTCAAAACTATATGTTGGATATGACAAAACTATCTGGACTAGTAAAACCGTAGTCAAAAAGAGGACAGTTGCGAGGGGAATTTTCTCTGGAGTTTGCCCCTCCTCCGCAATGTACAACTCCAACAAACACTAGGATTTTATTTCCTTTCTATTGTCAAACCAGCCAAACAAGTTCATAGCACAGTGACCTGAGGGAACCAGAGGGAGGAGGCGGACACCAGTGCAATCTTCTGAGAAACATGCCATGCGGTAAAGACAGGACATTTCTGTGGTTAACGCGTATGAGTGTAAATATGTTTTATACGTGATAGAGAACAACAGTTGTTTTCTAAAACAACACACTCAGTATAACAGACAAAATGGTGCATATAGTTTAAAAGTATACGGTGATGAATAAAAACAGAAAATGAGAGGAAACTCCCTTTTTATTTCGATACAAAAAATTGGCCAAAAAAAAAAAATCTGTACAAAGCATTTCAAAACTGCTGTTCCACCATACAGATGTAGGTGACCGCAAACAGTCCCAAAACAACATTAAATTGCATTAAATCATTTAAACAAAAAACAAGGTGGACAGATTATTCATCTGAGGCAACACTTGAAGAACGGGCTACTAGAGCAAAGCACTCCGATGAATGGCAACTAGTTTAAGTCTCGTTGTTGCTATTAATCTGTGCCGAATACATGCATATTTACTAGATACATCACCGCTTATGACGATAATTAGAAGCAATACTTAGATACCCTTTGATGCCAATGGTTTGGTCAGGAAACTTGTCCATTATGTAACAATCCACATGGCTTCTGGCGAGGGCAGTAGGAAACCATTGGTTTTTGCAACAGGCTCCTTTGTTTAACATTACACTCATGACAGAAGCTGTGGGACGACAGCAGTCTTTGGGCATTCGGACAAACACAAACTGTCCTTAGCATAACTGCTTTCACTGAAATTTGAGAGGAGCACAAGGACAGAGATGAACACTAGTTAGGCAGTAATAATTGAGAGGGAACAGCTGGCGTGTTAGCGCAGTAGTGGAGCCCCTGATGAGTCTGTGGCCGAGCTCGAGTAGTAATCTGTGAAGGAAAAAACATGTTGATTTTTGCAATTTATGGACTTCAAACCTCTTGTAGAGTGCAACTCTGCATTCAGCAAATGTTGTAACGTACGGTCATGTAGAATCGTCGAAATTTCAATGGCAATGGTGGCAAAGAAACTTCCCAATGTGAATTTTTTCTTTGTTTGGTGAACTTTGGTGAAGCGCCGACCAAAAGCAAGACTCTTGATTTGCCAGTGACTTCTGTGTGGGCGGAGATTCGTAACGTAGGCCCTGTTTACACCTGGTATTAAGATGTGTTTTTGTCGATCCGATCACCAGTGGACAATGCTAAAAACAGGCAGTGTTGGGGTAACGCATTACAAGTAATGCAAGTTACGTAATCAGATTACTTTTTTCAAGTAACTAGTAAAGTAACGCATTACTTTTTAATTTAGAAGGAAATATCGGAGTTACTTTTTCAAATAAGTAACGCTAGTTACTTTGTTTCCATGTATTGACTGAAAGCTCTGGTGTTGCCATGGTGACAGAAATCGGGAGTAAGTGCAGAGGTTGTGTGTTACTGTAGTTCTAGACTAAATATGAACATTATTTACTCATCTCACTGCACAAAAACAGATTCAGCATTCCTCGAAATGAACAAAAACAGTCAAACGCAAACTCAAGAGTATTATACAAACCTGCAATAATAAGACAAATATGATTTATGTATTTAATCCCATCCTTCGATTATCTAATTCAACCATACTAATAAGCAAAAATGACACATTTGTGTTATTGTTGAATAGTGTTGAACGTTCTTCTGCTGCGTCATATTCTTCATGTAGTGTGTTTGAGCAGCGCCCTCTACTGTACAGACGTGAATTTACATTTCCTTCAGCCCGAGGCGTATTAATTTAACTTTTGTGGTGAAAAGGGCTTTTACCTTTGTAAAGAACTTTTTTATATTAAAAACAAACAAGCAAGCCCTTCCCAGATTTAAAAAGTTACTCAAAAGTAACGTAACTAGTTAAGTTTTTAGGGAGTAACGCAATATTGTAATGCATTACTTTTAAAAGTAACTTTCCCCAGCACTCAATACAGGCCTCAAAGGTTTTGAGCTTGTCCACTTTTGACCACTTCCAGAGATAGTCGAAAACCCATTCGACCGGATTGATTTCGTAGTGTAGATGCTCATGTGTTCGAATGAGTTCCCACAGCCACAAAAGACCACCTCTTCTCTGCCTACTGACATAATTCTTAAATATTACGGGACGTGTTGTTGAAGCGCACTAACCAGATGGGATTTAAACTTTGCCGTCTGAAATCGTACGTTTGGTTTGAAGGCGAATTTTTTTTAAAAAGCCCAATTTCTCTTACCATTCCTAATTCTAACAACCCCACAACGTTCTGTGTAGAAGCAGCAATGAAAGCTGCTGCTCTCTGTATCGTTTTCCGTTGTCTCCTTTCGTGTTCATATGTAAATTGCGCAAGCTTATTTAGCAAAATAAGATTGAAAGTTCAGAAAAGCCCATACATACACCTGCCCATAGAGAAAGAAAGTGGACAAAAGAGATGGATTAAAACAGCAGGTGTAAACGGCAATGCGACAAAGCAAAACGGAATATCCACAATGGAAAGGATGCTCGTTCTGCGAATATTTAATATTATTTTACTAAAATGATGCATAAAAATATCGGTTTTGAAGACCAGTTTGCTTTGGATGTTTATTTCATCGTCATTATCTGCCTGCAAAAGTTCGCAGAGTAATCAATAGCACTGAACAACAATTTTAGGCAAAAACATATTTCAGTATAGAGTTTCATAAAGCGACACCCCACATTTGCACATGTCTCTAGCATGGAAAGATTCCACAGTGCAAGAAAAGTGAGACCTTCAGACATGTTACATAATGAGAGCACCACCATTACGTGAGGAAGGGTAGATGTGATTCGATATGGGAGAATACTGATTAAACTGCTTGGAGGCGAGCTAAGGACCCTCAAGAACGTTTGTAAAGTGAGATGAGAAGCGTCAGTGTTCACGGTCAGAACTTCAGGCCCTGCAACTACAGTTTACGTAGAGGGAATTATTCTTTGGGGGGCATAGATCAAAGACAGGAATGCCACTTCGACAGAAGAGAATGAGTGAGAAAACATTGGGAAATGGAACTGTTACAATAGAGCATTGAGAAAAGAATACGGCATCCTCAGGGTGCAATTCCACCATGGTTAGGGTTAACATGGCACCATGGCGGTAAATTATCTTTTCACATCAACCATCCAGAAAGTGTAAGAAGCAAGAACCAAGATGCTTACTTTTCCCACTGTGGCCTCTCATCTTTCGGGCAAGCTCATCTGACGGTGTCAGTTCTGACACTAGCACCTCGGGTTCACCTTGAGGGAAAGAGAAATACCAACAAAAGACATTCATTCACCATTAGCTATATGAATATATATATATATATATATATATATATATATATATATATATATATATATATATATATATATATATATAT
>NW_015506691.1:17932-40587 GCF_001515645.1 Sinocyclocheilus grahami
TATATATATATATTTATAAAACATAATTCTGCCTAACATCTCCTTTTGTAAGTCATATGAATAAGAAACAAAATAAAGGTATGTGATAAGACGTTTTATTTTTGGATAAACTATTTTATTCACAACTTAATCGATCTTAAAATACCTCATAGGGTTATGATAATCAAAACAGTCCTGAGCTAGATCAAGCTTTGACCTCTGCAAACCAAACTATCACTTTAATGAAATAATATTTTTTCCCCACTAATAAAAAGATTTTATCATTAGCTAGCTCCACACTGGAGAGCTGCTTTATAACAGAAAATCAAGTTGTAATTCTAACTAAAAGCGTGTTTAATGCTGTAGATCTGCTTGATTTAAGGCTATCTATTGCATAAAGTACTATAGAAATAAACGTGACGTGACTGGACTTTACTGGAGTACCGAACTGCAAACATCCACATCGCTGTAATCAGATGCTTTCTTAACTGCTGCTTTCCCACCGCGGTCAGTTTTGTCGTGTTTATTTCGTTATTGATAGGAAAGCATGCAGCATATATTTTCATATTCATCCAAACACTGTTCAACAGCTTCAGGTTCGGCTGCGTTTGCTCTTCTTCTCTTGAATTGCATCCAAGAAGGCTGACAGTCTTGCACTACAGCGCCGCACTGGTCAAACCACATTATTGCAGGCTGTTACGTTATTAGGTCATATGAGATCAAACGACTACCCGACAACAAAAATATTTGTCGATAATTTTTTATTGCCGATAATGTCGACTAATCGTTTCAGCTCTGCTTACCATCACTAAAGGTGAAGGTCATGGTCTCGTTCCCACTGTCGGGCAGCGTTCCATCCCTCCTCCCGTTAGTATGCTGCATTGCATCGTGCGATTTATAGTCCTTGCTTTTGTAACCTTTCGAGGATTTGTTGCGGGTGCTGATGCGTATGACGCCGTGCACCAGCCGACACTCCGCTTCTTGCTCCTCCAAGTTGTAGTCCTGAGCAATGCTGTTGATCAGATCGCTGATCTCGTTGGTTTTCCGGGAGAAGGACACGTCGGATGTGCATTTGGCAAGCTGCTCGATCTGGTGCATTTTATAAAGTTCTAGAAGCTTTTTTGTGATTAGCGAGTCGATATCAGTGCCGCCGTCATCCAGGTCGTCTAGATCCAAATCCTCCCTCGAGTAGATACTGGTGTTACTGATGGGACGCTGGTTGTTGTCGCCCTTTCCAGCCGTTCTGGTCCGTCTTGGAGGTGCCTCGGAGTTGGCAGGGTACTCCACTTTCTTGCCAGCAAAATAAACGTCGCCGTACCTGAAGCTTCCAGAGCTTAGCAACTGCATCTTTTTGCTCGGTTCGAGGTTTACGCCGCACGTGGGATTGGACAGAGCCAATCCATTAGGCTTCCTCGGTTCCGGCTCGGCTTTTAAAGGGTTGTCAGTGGAGCTCTCGTTGGGCGGCAAGCAAGGTTTGCGAGACCCGTAAAGCCCACAAGTCAGAATGCAGCAAAGCAGAGCTTTGCAACCACTCCAGCCAAGAGAGGCACATGAGCCGCAGGCTTGCGTACCTTGAGGAGAGTCGGCGGAGCCTGGGAAAAAGCCCAGGGTTTCTGAACCTCGTCCATTGGCGTAGAGAGGATGGGTTTTATGGGGGAACTGCGAGTCTATGCTACGAGGTTGCTCGCTGTAGATCTCCTTGAAGGTCTCCTGACTGGTGCTGCTGTCCTTGGAGCAGGTGCGGCTTTGCCTGTAGCCATCGGCCCTAGAGCGGCTTGAGCTATGAGGATGCGTCTTGTGATGTGATCCTGTGCTGTGGCCAGGCATAACTCACCACATTCAGGACCTGCAGGAACATAGGACGGACGTTAATGCATCAAGAGCTGAGACAAACAATTGCTTCTTAGGCTTGTTTCATGAACAGAGTCAATATGTGGACCACAAAACCAGTCATAAGGGAAATTTAGATTTATACATCATCTGAAAGCTGAATAAATAAGCTTTCCATTGATGTATGGTTTGTTAGGATAGGACAATATTTGGCCGAGATACAACTACACTAGTGAACATTTGAAGTGGATCGAAACCTTTCATCAAAGTTGTCCTAAAACCAAAATGCATTCTTGTCTCAGGACAACTTTGATGAACTTTTTTGATCCACTTCAAATGTTGACTACTGTATTGGAAAATCTGGAATCTGAGGGTGCAAAAAAAAATTGCCTTTTCTTCTTAGCAATGCATATTACTAATCAAACATTAAGTTTTGATATATTTACGGTAGGAAATTTACAACATATCTTCATGGAGCATGATCTTTACTTAATATCCTAATGATTTTTGGCATTAAAGAGAAATGTATAATTGTGACCCATACAATGTATTGTTGGCTATTTCTACAAATATCCCCCAGCGACTTAACACTGCTTTTGTGCTGCAGGGACACATACAGTATTATACAGGTTGCAGCGTTCAACCTGCATGCATAAACAAAGCAGCACTATCGTGCCTGCATGTAGAGATGTGCTGAGCCTATTTTTGCAGAATGTTGCATGCATGATTAAAATACAGCATTATTTGCAATTTAGGCTTTTTTGGAGCAACATGAAATGACAATTTTAAAAAAAGACTGCTTTTAAGATTTCACCATTTAATTGTAATCTAGATGTTTATGTAGTCTTCTAATATCGTTTGTCATTCTCAATCAGGTTCTCCTAACCATTTTATCATTTATGGCATAGGTATTAAAGTACATACACTGCCGTTTGGGATAAGTATGATTTGTCATCAAGGCTGTATTTATTTGATTATAAATACAATAAAAACAATAATATTGTGAAATATTATTGCAATTCCTAATATTGGTGTCCTATTGTAATAATTTTTCAAATATAATTTATTTTTGTGATGCTGCGCTGAATTTTCAGCATCATTACTTCAGATCCTTCAGAAATCATTCTAATATGCTGATTTATGATCAGTGTTGAAACTGTTGTGCTGCTTGATGTATTTTTGGAACGTTCAAGAAAGCCAAGTTCCAGACACTGAGCCAAAAAAATGAATTATAAACAGTGAGCGCTAAGAAAACTGATCAAAGTTTTTAGTGAATATACAACCTCAAAGTGTTAGATTTTAAATTTCTCATTTATTGCACAATGACTTCCTCAAGCCTGGAGATATAACAAAAATACAACTCAACCGTGCAATGATGATGGAGAAATCAAATAAATTTACAAAATGAATTCATCATCAACATTGCATCAGTATACCACTGACCATATTTTGCCCAGCTGGGTCAAAATACCACACCACATAGTGGACACCTTCATTCTGTGTCTACATGCATTGTGCTCCTAAAGGCATTTCAAGCATGTCGACAGCGAGCTGATCTGTATCTAGAGAGCATAGAAGGGTTATTTATGCAAGCCTGGAAAATGCAAACATGATTTGGAGCAGTCATATCAGGATTTCACACGATGAACATCTTCTTACACTCTTATAAAGGTTTCAAAAGTGGGTTTTTGCAGGTATGCCAGCATAGAAGAACCACTTTGGGTTCTCCAAAGAACTTTTTCCACTGTAAAGAACCTTTTGTGCATTGGAAGGGTTTTTCATGGAACCAAATATGCCAATTAAGACCCTTTGTTTTTAAGAGTTTAGCATGTTTAAATTTAGTAAAGAGGGTTTTCTTTGGTGGGCAGGAATTACTCGATCATCAAGTTATTTTTAAATACACTCCCTTGTGACTTCACCTTTCATACAGTCAGCGTTTGACTCAAGGATTGCGTACTTTGTCTAGAATCATGCGTTTTCGATGAATCCTGTCACATGCCATCCAAACTGTGAATGCTTGATATAGATATAGAGAAGTATTGTCAGTTGCCATCATCCTTAGACAGACAGTTTGAGGAAACTCTAGAGAATAATCGTGTATAAAGTGGAAGGGAAAGAAAAACCCAGAATACATTGTCACAGAAAGGACTGGCTATTCATTTCAGTATACACAGAGTTAAGTCAGAGCTATAGGGCAGGCCTGTAAAGTGTGCTCCGGCCAGTCCCAAAAACTTTATTTGGACTTTTTAGCATTTTATGCATTGCACGTATTGGCAAAATGCAGTTTGTATGTCCAAACAACATGAAATGCTTCATTAGTCTTTTTTTTAACAGCCTCAAACTGTTCTCATCTGTATGCAAACAATATTTACAGACTTCACAGAAATATGCATGCCTATAATCCTTTGGAAAGACCCATTACTTCCAATGCAAGCGGCCAAGCGAGCACGCATCCACTAGGATCCATTGATCGAGAGCGTCGTCGGAGCAGATGGTTTGTCAAGGTGTCACTTACCGCATAGGCTCGGGTGAAATCTTCAGTTGTTTTGAACGTTCAAGATCGCGGAAGTAGCCCGAGTGTGAAATATGTTCCTTCTGACGCGTTATAACCTCTGCTTCGTCGATCTTAGCTTCGACTCACTGACTGAAAACGGGTCCAACGTGTCGATTTCGTCGCGCAGCACGCGCTTTCAGAGTCGGCTCATACTAATAAAGCTTGGCTCGGCGAGATTCGTGCCGTTCTTCACCTGCGGCTACAGGTAAGCAGTGACGTCACGCCCTCCAAACGGATGTGTTGCTTAAACCTCCGAAATGCCTTTTCTTCCTTTACTCTTGCCTTCCTTTAAATCAAATAAAACCTGAATGTATTATTGTCAGTGTACACAAAAAACAATCACTTTATGGTGTTACAGGCATTGGTTATGTCTACAAATCAAATATGAGTTATTTCTCATGCACCAAACTCAAAAGCTATTTGAACAGGTTTACTTTTTAAAGAGGTTCTCTTGGTCTAACATCAGTTGTTCTCGATGTGCAATGCAGCGATTAAGAATATCTAGATTTTTAAAGGTTTTTTAAATAAGAAAATGAGCACATTTCCATATGGATTTAATGTCAACAATATTAGCATCTGAGATGGACAACATCTTCAGGGTTGAAAAAGTATATATAATGTGCAAAAAAAAAAAAAAAAGGTTTGGAGGATGTAAGTTTCCTGCATATATATATATATATATATATTCCTTGCACTCACTCTCTACTTTTCACTCTCTTTCTTTTACTTCTTTATTTCTTTACTGTTTCTTCTCACTGCGTTCTTCTCATATCTTCTACTTTTTCTTCTGATATTCACTACTCCGTCCCTCAGATATAATACTTTTGAAATACTCTGCACTTTAGTATAAATGATTGCATAAGATAGATCTTCTTTTGGTTGAGACTTTATTCTTTTATTGTATTAATATGTATTTAATCAACTTGTTATTCCTTCTTCTAAAATTGATCTCTGACATAATTATTAGGCTACTCGTCTGTCTGGATCTCACACTGCATCATCTTATCAAATGAATGAGTTGAAAGGTAATGGAAAAAAGCACACACACACACACACACACACACACACACACACACATGAAAGGTAATGGAAAAAAGCAGTAGGAAGGAACCCCAAACAGAACATTTTATGTACGTTTCTGAAGCATTTTTGGTGAAATTATGCATACTGAATGATGCAAACGTCATTCGTACACTACAGATTTACTTGCACTGCACTGGAAAAAAGCACTCACTCACACACACACACACACACTCTCACACACACACACACACACACACACACACAGACACACACACACTCTCTCACACACACACCCCATTTTCCCCCAATACACCCCTTCATTTCCCTCCTTTCCTCAACCGTGGCGAAATATCGAGGACACAATCTGTAGCAGCAAACGCTGTGGGCCGCACCAAATAATGTGATGGAGAGGAGCGTTACAATCTGGTGAATAGGTTATGAAATATAATGGAGACCATAATTCAGTCAAATAGGGTTAGATGCACATGAGAAGTCATTCAGTGCGTCTTCAAGTCTTCTTATAACCTCTAAGACAACAACAGACTGATATTGTGAGCTCATGAAAACCGGCTGATAATCAACAGTTTTTTTGCGGTAAATCTTGTGTCAAAAAGTTTAATTTAAGCAAATTTTGTGTTTTTGTGTTGACTCATCTTGCATTGGTGGATTTTACAATTAAATTATATGCGTGTTAGCATCAGTGTTGGGCAGTAACTAGTTACATGTAACGGATTTTTCGGAATTTAATTACAAAATAAATGTAACTGTAATCTGTTACAGTTACTGAGAAAATAATGTGTAGTTAAATTACAGTTACCTATGAAAATGTTAACGATTACAAAGGGGTTACATCTGAATATTTTCACACAGATACAGATGGACACAGAATAGAACACATGCTTATTCCATAACTCTTTTATTTCCTATTTGGGTTGATGTATATGCTTTATTTGAGTTTTTTTCCAAAAGGCATCATTAGATATCCTGTTTCCTGTATGCAAAGATTTAAAAAAACAGTATCATAGCTATTAAATGGTCTCTTGTTATAATTTTAAATCTGTTTTTAACCTCAGAGTGATCTCAAAGTAAACCAAGGTGCTAAAGTCTGATTTATGGTGGCTGTGCTTTAAATTCGATTATTAGAATCTTAATTCAAGTGATGAATGATTTTGAAAGTGTTGAGCACTACTATAACTATATATTAAATGGTTAAAAATTATTAACAGCTGAAAACATTTGTTAAAAAATTTAGAAAAGTAATCAAAAATTATTAAATGCAATCAGTTACATTAATAAAGTAACTGAAATAGTTACACTAAGTATTACATCTTAAACAGGGTAACTTTTCCAAAGTCGCAAATATCATGCATTTATTGGCATTGCATCAGTTATCAGTCAAACATGTTTCTAATTAATGATATCTGCCAACCACTAATGATATTTAGAAACCGTCAAGCGAACCACTTTGCTACAAACGCTTCTACAGATGGGTTCATCGTGCAGTTATAGTGTCACGTCGGATGGGATCTGTGTGATACGGGCATCAGTAGAGATGTGCGCCAAACGCGGATCCATTCGAGGGCGACTCTGCTGCTGAGCGTGCGAAACGTGACCCAGTCGTGGATCGGAGTCGATCTCGTAACGGTAATGATACCCCTCCAGCACATCTCGACAGGCTTCATATATTTCTGTGATCCACTTCTTAATACCCTTTCGATTGAGGTAGACGACAAAGAGGAAGACCATGCCTACGAATCCCAACACTAATCCAAGGAAAACATAGGATGTTTGTAGGGACAAGTCGGTAATCTCTTCGGGAACATTACCGTAACACCCCAACCCCTGTGCGCTAATACCCCGCAAAGATGCGCCACGAAGAGAAGCAGGGAATTCGCAATACAGCCCGTCCACATCGTCCACCCTGACTTTCGAACTGTTTAGCCAGTTTGCGAACTCTTGCGCTTCGCAAGTGCATGCATACGGATTCTGACCCAAAAGTAAACGCACGCGGCCGAGTCGCTCCAGCTCGCGCAGACCCTCGTCGCTGATCGTTCTGAAGGCGTTTCCAGTCAAGTCCAGCTCTAGAAGTTGCTCGACGCCAGAGAATGTGCCATTGTAGATGGCCACCAGAGAGTTGTTGCGCAGATGCAGATGCTGCAGGTTGGGCAGAGGAGCGAACACCCCCGGGGGTAAGAGGACAAGGCGGTTGCCCGATAGATCGAGGCGAAGCAGGTTTGTAAGCTCTCCCCAGCGCAGGGCGGTGATGAGGTCGGTCAGAGACGAGTAGTTATAGAGCGACGAGCGCAGGCTGAGCTCCTGCAGAGGGCTGCCAGGCACGGAGAACGCCTCGGGGTGGATCAGAACCAGCTGGTTGTTGTTCAGGATTAGAGAACGCAGCGCGAGCAGAGAGGAGAACGCGTGCGAGCCGATCTCTATTATGCTGGGAGAACAGAGAGAGAGTTTGAGGATTTCAGCAAGAGCACATGACTAAATCTGTAATAGTGTTAGAAGAGTAAAAATACAGACTATAATGGTGGATGGATGGATAGATGGATAGATAGATAGATGGATGGATGGATGGATGGATGGATGGATGGATGGATGGATGGATGGATAGATAGATAGATAGATAGGTAAAAAGAGATAGATAGATAGATGGATGGATGGAGAGAGATTGATATATAGACATACAGATAGACAGATGGATAGATATATAGATAAATGATAGACAGATAGATAGATAGATGGATAGACAGATAGATAGATAGATAGATAGATGGATGGATGGAGAGAGATTGATATATAGACATACAGATAGACAGATGGATAGATATATAGATAAATGATAGATAGATAGATAGATAGATAGATAGATAGATAGACAAACGATAGGTAAAAAGAGATGGATAGACAGATAGATAGATGGATAGATAGATGGATAGATAGATGGATAGATAGATGGATAGATAGATAGATAGATAGATAGATAGATAGATAGATAGATAGATAGATAGATAGATAGATAGATAGACAAACGATAGGTAAACAGAGATGGCTAGACAGACAGACAGGTTTTGTATCTTCCCATGATTACTCTACAGTAGACTGCTAGGTTTAGTTGACTAGCAGTGTGTTTCTCACCCGTTGTCGCTCAGGTTCAGGAGTGTGGCGTTCTGCGGTCCGCTGAAGGCGCTGGGATCGAGTCTGGGAATCGCGTTGCCGGTGATGATCAGGCTGCTCGCGTCGCGTGGGATCGCGGCAGACGCGCAGCGCACCGTCCGCGGAGCGTCAGAACACTCGCAGCGCGGCGGACACGACGCGACGCACGCGGAGACGCACAGCATCGCGCAGACGAGCGTCAGCGGCATCATCCTCGCGGTCCGGAGTCAGTGCACATGCTGTCTCACTAACAGACTGAGCAGAAACACCTCTGATCTCTGAGATATGAGCGCGAGAGGGAGGGTGGAGCTGGATATACTCCACAACACAGCCATCCTGATCAGAGGGAGCACTTACACAGCAGCTTGTGCTGAGTTCAGATGTAAAGTGCACTGTTGGGAAATATTAACAGCACTCATCTTTCCTTTGTCATGCATTCAATTCCCAACTATACAGCTGAAGAAAAATTTTTTTTTCACAAATTTTACAATCAAAACAGTTGTTGGGTTTAAAATGCTAAAGCACTTACTGTTGAAGATGAAGACAGTATTAGTTAGTGCATGGAGTTTGTAATGTGATTCTGTGTGAACTTGAGACACAGCCACTAAAAATGAACAAATGCATTTGATTCAAACACATTCAGACGAATCAAACATCATGCAGAAAAGTATGGAGGCTTGTTTCCAGATACAAAAAATTTAATTTGATATCTCACAATTCTTTGTTTCTTGCACTTTTTTGTCATATCAAGTCAGAATTATGAGATAAAAAGTCAGAATTAACTTTATTTTTAATTCCGTTGCAGAACAAATAAAAAAAGCAGAATTGCGAGATGTAAACTCTGTAAAAATTCTGGGTTTATATCTTGAAATTCTGACTTTTTCTCAGAATTGTTTATATAAACTTTATTTCTCACAATGTTTTTTCAGAATTTTTCTGAAATGTCAGAATTGTGTGATGAGAAAGTTACAGCTTTCTTTGTAATTTTAAATTCTGCGGCAGAAACAAAAAAGGAACAGAATTGCAAGATGTCAGAATTCTGAGAGAAAGGTCAAAATTCCGAGTTTATAGATCAAAGGTCTAACTTTTTCTCATAATGCTAAGTTGATATCTTGCAATTACATTTTGTTTTCTCAGAACTGCAAAAAAAAAAAGTAGTCAAAATTACCTTTTTTATTTTTAATTCTGCTGCGGAATTGCGAGCTGTAAACTGAGAATACTGAGAAATTCTTAGTCTATATCGTGCAATTCTGACTTTTTCTCAGAATTGTTTATATAAAGTTTATTTCTCACATTTCCCCCCCCCCCAGAATTTTTCTGAAATGTCAGAATTGCGAGATGAAAAAGTTACAATTTCCTTTTTTTTTTTTTTAAATGTTTTTAAAATTTTTATTTCTGTGGCGGAAACAAAAAAGAAACACAATTGCAAGATGTAAAGTCAGAATTGCGAGACAAAGGTTTATATATAAAAAACTTTCTTGCACCTCTTTTAATTTTTAATTCTGTGGCAGAAATAAAAACAGAATTGCGTGTAAAGTCAGAATTCTGAGGAAAAAAGCTGCACGATGTAAACTTGGAAAACTTGAAAAAAGTCCAATCTGTGAGCTAAAAGGTCACAATCCTGTGGTGGAAATGGCCTTTAATAGTACAGTGGCACTACTGAAGAGAAAAGATCCTGCACTAACAACACTAGCAAACTCTTGAGTTTTAAGGCTCGAGAAGATGGGCTGGTTTAGAGCGGGTTTAGTCACCATGGTAACTTACTACACAGCTTCCCTGCTCCAGAGCAGGCTTTATTCTGGGTTAGACATCTGGAACCCAAACTGGACCAATCAGCTGTGAGCAAAGTGACATACATCTGATGTTTTCTTTTCAATCAGATCTGTTGTTTTAGCATTACAACCACGATAACGTGTGAGCTTGCTTTCTTTACAATATTATACATCACCCTGCAGCACAAAAGCAGTGTTAAGTCGCTGGGGGATATTTGTAGCAATAGCCAACAATACATTGTATGGGTCACAATTATACATTTCTCTTTTATGCCAAAAATCATTAGGATATTAAGTAAAGATCATGTTCCGTGAAGATATTTTGTAAATTTCCTACCGTAAATATATCAAAACTTAATAATATGCATTGCTAAGAACTTCATTTGAACAACTTTAAAGATGATTTTCTCAATATTTAGATTTTTTTGCACCCTCAGATTCCAGATTTTCAAATATTGTCCGATCCTAACAAACCATACATCAATGGAAAGCTTATTTATTCAGCTTTCAGATGATGCATACATCTCAATTTCAAAAAATTGGTCCAGAGTCACATATTTTGTGCATGTAAGTGCATCTTCAGTGAGGACAAACATTAAAAAATGAGGACAAACATCAACAAGGACAAGGAATGAACCTGGAATTAAGCACATTTACAAACTCACATTAATGTAAAACAATACACGCCTGAGAACATTCAGGATCATTTAAAACAACTGATGAAAGTTCAAAATGACACTGAGATCATTTTGACAGGAGACTGCTGCCATGTTTCATTTAGCCGTATCCACGTATGTGATATACATATCAAACGCTTATGTGATGTAAAAAAGTCCCTGTAATTGACTTATTTCCCAAGGTGCTGGTAGTCCGTGTCTCGTGTCATCAGATGCACAGAGGTCTCTGTATTTCGGTCCAGGGTCAGCGGCTCGTGTGCACAGCATCTCTCTCTCTCTCTCTCAGAGTCATCGCAGGTTGACAGCAAGGCCGATGGTGACGACGACCCCACAGATCATCAGGAAAGGCAGCCAGGTCTTCAGGAACCCCACAAAGCTGCAGGACACGAGAAAGAGAGGAACAGAGACCTTCGAACGAGCTGCTTTAGCACTGTGTGGAAAAACCGCTGGCCTTTTAGAGAAGCACGTAACATTACAGGGTCAGTTTAAACAAGAATGCAAATTCTGTCATTATTTCCTCCGCTTTATGTCGTTACAAACCCGTTTCTAAGCAGGTCAATTTAAGACTTTTTAAGACCAAGTAAAGACATTTTAAGGAACGCAACGAGTTGTTTTAGCAGCATTTTTTCTTACCAATCTCCATTACTTTTTTAATCATGTTATGGCTTGAATAGCTCTGTTTACAAATATTAGCATATAAAAAATAACTTTTATTGTACCTTCTGATCACGCTGCAAAAAAAGGCGAGTCAGTATTTTTCTTATCTTGTTTTTCAGCGCAAATTCTCAAATCTAAAAAGAGTTAATTTGCAAAAACCGATAACTCAGTTTTTAACAATTCTCAAAAATCATGTTTTTTCATTGTGCGTTCCAATCAATCTCAATCAATCAATAACTGCAGCTGGGTTATTTTGATTAGGTTAAAAAATAACTAAAAATTGCAGCTAACTAACACAATAAAAAACATGATTTTTGAACATTTCAAAAAACGGAGTTATCTGTCTTTGCATATAAACTCTTCATATGTATATATCTGCTACACTGCAAAAAAATTAATTCTTACTTAGTATTTTTGTCTTGTGTTCTAGTATAAATATCTAAACGTTCTTCAATCAAGATGCATTTCCTTGACAAGCAAAATGACTCGAGATATTAAGTCTTGTTTTCTGAAAGAGTTATCAAGATTTTGTTAGTTTTGGCTTACAATAAGAAAAAATATCTTTCAACGGGCTCCGAAAAAAAAAATCTTAATTCAAAAGGAAAACAAGTGCAATTTTCTCACCCCACTGGCAGATATTTCTTTAACAAAATTGTGATCATTTTTTAAGTCTTAATATTTTTAAGTCATTCTGCTTCTCCATTAAATGTTATCTTGATTTAAGGATGTTTAGGTATTAACAAAACAAAATGTTTTCTGCAGTGCATGCAACATTTAATGCTACGCTGATTTAAGACCTTGCTGAAGGGCAAATGAAGACTTTTTAGGACCCGCAGAAACATTGCGAAGTCAGAATGTCAGCGTCACGACATTAATTGCTTTAAAATGATGACTTTTGAGGATAATCTTACACAGAAACCCACAATCCATCTCTCTCTCCAGATAACCGTCCTGCTGTCCTCTACGCCGCAGCGCTGAGAGCCCCAGCGGAAAAAACACTGACATATAAAGGGGAAACACGATAAATCATTCAGTCGAAGGTAAGGACACGCTGACTTCTAAAAGCCGTGTGTATCCTTCACAGAGAAGGCAATCCCAGAATGCACGGAGCAGACGCAACAAGGGAATTCTGATTATAAATCAAGGTCTTAAATTCCACAAATCAATGGTTTAAAAGGTCTTAAATCTGAACAAAGAGTCATAAAGTCATGGCATTAAATGCACTGCGGAAAATGAATATCTTCATCAGTATTTTGTTCCGTTTTCCATCGAAACATGCTAATTTAACATATGAGAAAGAAACTGAACAAAATTAAGTGAGTTTATGATTAAAACAAGAACAAATATCTGATTTCCCTTTGAGTTAAGTTGATATTTCTGACTACATTGACACATATCTGTTCTTGTTTTAATTATAAATTCACTTTTTTATCAATTTGTCATGAAACATGACTTAACATCTCGTCATTTTGCTTCTGAAGTGAACAATCAGAAATACTGAGGATGAGCATCACTTTTTTGCCGTGTGATCAGAAACTGCAGTAAAAGTTGTTTGCACTGCTTCTAACAGTTAACTAAAAGTCGTGGAGATCTGTTGGAAATTGTATTTTCACATTTTGAAGCGCTGCAAATACAAGACAAGACATTTACATTTAGGGACCATTTTGATTTATTGTGCCCCCTTTAATTTATTCCTTAAATTTTCTTCACTTGTTTTTTTTTTTACTTTCATAAAACCTCATAAATATGCTTAGAATTCATTGCATTTCCTTAAAAACACTTACATGCGCAACGTGTTTTTATGTATATTCAAGCATCCGAAGTTAACATCAAACTATAAAAATCATTTGTGAGTGTCCCACTAATTTGCACGATGCAATAGTTTTGAATTAAATCAATCATCACATTATAATCTCATCAGCACCACACTGTTTTAGATGTTATAGCTCAAAACTTCACTTTCTAGAAGCGCCAGTCACTTATTTTTGTCAAGGAGAAATAAGAATTAGACCTTGTAAGGCAAAACCACCATAATGCATTCTTTTACCGTTATATCAATTAAAGTTGCTACATTTTTCTTCCGTATTGTGACATACATCCGACTGCAACAATTTAACAGAAAAGAATAAACGTAGGGCGGGACTTGGTTCTGTGCATCGGTTGTTGATTGGATGTTGTGATATGGGGGCGTGGCTTTCAAAAGTGTATGCAGATGAGCGCAAGCTTGCAGGGGTGGAGCTTAAATCTTGCATACGTCACTAGTTATGCAGTTATGACATTATAATCACGTCACAAGGTCAAGAAATATATGTGGTGACCCTGGAGCACAAAACCAGTCATGAGGGTAAATTTTTTCTAAATTGAGATTTATGCATCATCTGAAAGCTGAATAAATAAGCTTTCCATTGATGTATGGTTTGTTAGGATCGGACAATATTTGAAAATCTGGAATCTGAGGGTGCAAAAAAATCTAAATATTGAGAAAATCATCTTTAAAGTTGTTCAAATGAAGTTCTTAGCAATGCATATTACTAAAAATATATATTTACAGTAGGACATTTACAAAATATCTTCATGGAACATGATCTTTACTTAATATCCTAATGATTTTTGGCATAAAAGAAAAATGTATAATTGTGACCCATACAATGTATTGTTGGCTATTGCTACAAATATCCCCCAGCTACTTAACACTGCTTTTGTGCTGCAGGCTCACATATAAAAAAGAAACACATGGATGAATCAATAACATGCATTCAAAAAAACAACAGAATTGCATTCATTTGATGCTGAAGCTCACCTGATGTGTTTGCTGTGGATAAAGGACAGCAGGCAGAGGTTGACCATGTTCCAGGAGGAGCTGTTATCGTAGCGCATGAGGTTCAGAGCCATGGCCACATGAGAGTGACAGTTATCACAACACAGATTGTGCTGCAAACACAACAGAACAGAGTCGGGTACAAGCTAGTTATACAGCTGCTATACATAACACTGAAGTTATACAGCTGCATAACATCAGTGTTTTAAACCTTGAATCAGAATCCATCCTGCTTGAGCAGTTAAAGTTCATGCAGTGTAACACAGCTCTAAGTGAATGAAAACATCCTGCAAAGTTTTAAATCTGAAAGTGCACCGTGTATAAAGTTATTGTCTCTCAAAAGAAAGAGTCGACTCTGAATCATTGAAACGAGTCGTTTTTTAAACGAATGAATGAATCGTTGAGCGAATCGTTTGGGAGTCGTTGAGCAAGTAAGGTAAAAATAAATGCATATTATAAGACAATGAAATTGTTTTTGACCTTGCATACATGTCAACCTGTTGTTGGGGACTCCCAAACCAAAATATGAACCTTTCATAACCCATAATAGGGGCACTTTAAAGTGGAAGATGCCAAAAGGCAGCGCAATTAGAACAATATTGTGCATTGGTATGAATAAGCCTTAAAGAGACAGTTCACTAAAAAAAATAAAGTTCTGTCATCATTTACTCATGCTGTTCCAAACCTGTATGAGTTTCTTTTTTCTGTTGAGCACAAAAGAAGATATTTTGAAGGATGTTGGTAACCAAAAAGTAGCTGGTAGCCATTGACTTCCACAGCAACTGTTTGGTTCCCGACATTCTTCTAAATATCTTCTATTGTGCTCTGCAGGTTTGGAACAACTTAAGGGTGAGTAAATGATGACAGAATTTTTTTTATTTATTTTTTTTAAGTGAACTGTCCCTATAAGGACATAGAACAAGTAAAAAGTGTGCTGGTTAATTAGACAGAAAATGTAACTTTTTTATATATATATATAATTTAAAAAAACATTTTCTTTGTTAAAAAAAAAAATGAGTGAAAGTTAATTAACGGAGTAGAATAATCATAGCTGATAGCAAGACATGCAAATATGAAAGAAAACCAGCACAAAAACAGCTGTTACTTCTTAAAACAAGGATCTAATCAAAGGAAAATTTGGAGTAGGGATAACCTCCAAAACCAAAGGTGATACCTTTTCAAAAGCTCATTATCATCAAATATTTCTAAAATGTTTACGTTCCGAGGCAGACTGCCAGCAACAGACATTTTAGGATAGATTGTGATTTGTTTTAGTGACTTGGGAGTCCTCTTCACTGCTCCTAACGTTTCACAGATTTAGGAGCTAGTTTTAGCACTAAAACGCTTTGTGAAATACTCTTAGAGCAAAAATTTAGGAGTCCTACATTTAGGACTGACACTTGATTTTCTCCTAAATCTTCTCCTAGAGCTACTTTTAGCCGTAGGCTATTTTGTGAATACGGGCCCTGGCTTTTTCTTTTCCTATTGATGGTCTTTTTACAATCCTCATACATTATTTTAGGGGTGTGCGATACAGATCGTCTGCAATAATATCGTAATTGTTGTTTAACGATGTGCGATTCGACATTATCGGATATTTTGCCAAAACCATTCAAAACCTCTAGAGATTGCATGCATTACGTGAAGTCTAGACTAGTGCGAGTGCGCATTTAGACTGCGTTCTTTCACTGCATGATTCAGTCTATTAAAATGCATTTACAATGATCACAAAATTCAAGATATGAGGGCAGAACATTTATACATTTATATCATTTCATATAGTTGATCAAAATCACACGGAGAGTGCCGTTTTTCTCCAAAAACTGCCATGATTACAAATGTTAATTAAGAGACTTACATTTTAGACACCATATTGCCTGTTTTTGCAACAACAAAAAAATTCCAAACACTAGAGCTATTTTAGCCGTAGGCTATTTTGTGAATACGGGCCCTGGCTTTTTCTTTTCCTATTGATGGTCTTTTTACAATCCTCATACATTATTTTAGGGGTGTGCGATACAGATCGTCTGCAATAATATCGTAATTTTTGTTTAACGATGTGCGATTCGACATTATCGGATATTTTGCCAAAACCATTCAAAACCTCTAGAGATTGCATGCATTACGTGAAGTCTAGACTAGTGCGAGTGCGCATTTAGACTGCGTTCTTTCACTGCATGATTCAGTCTATTAAAATGCATTTACAATGATCACAAAATTCAAGATATGAGGGCAGAACATTTATACATTTATATCATTTCATATAGTTGATCAAAATCACACGGAGAGTGCCGTTTTTCTCCAAAAACTGCCATGATTACAAATGTTAATTAAGAGACTTACATTTTAGACACCATATTGCCTGTTTTTGCAACAACAAAAAAATTCCAAATACAGCTACAGCGCTGTTTTGCGTCTCTGAGCAACATGACAGTGATTCGTTCCTGAATGATTCACTCATTTAAATGATTCGGTTCAATCGCAATGACTCACTTATTAACAGTGACTTGCTGCCACCTACTGGCGGTTTTAATTTCACATTCAAAGTATCTTTTATTATTTTAATGATTTCTAATATCAGTAGTCAACGTTTTATGTTTAAAAAAAATGCATTTGTAATTGCATGTTAAATGCATTCATGTCCTGCACTAAACATTAGTGTGTAAATGCATCTCTTCAGACGCAGCTTCTGTGTTTCCTCTGCATTGCAAAGATGAATTTTGTTGATATTGATTTCATTTGCTTGCTAACAGCCCAAATGTCTTATTATTCTAATACACTGATTAAATGTAAGAATTTGACTCGAAAGCCATATTGCCTGTTTTTGCAACAACAAAAAAATTCCAAACACAGCTACAGCGCTGATTTGCGTCTCTGAGCTACATGACAGTGATTCGTTCCTGAATGATTCACTCATTTAAATGATTCGGCTCAATCGCAATGACTCACTTATTAACAGTGACTTGCTGCCACCTACTGGCGGTTTTAATTTCACATTCAAAGTATCTTTTATTATTTTAATGATTTCTAATATCAGTAGTCAACGTTTTATGTTTAAAAAAAATGCATTTGTAATTGCATGTTAAATGCATTCATGTCCTGCACTAAACATTAGTGTGTAAATGCATCTCTTCAGACGCAGCTTCTGTGTTTCCTCTGCATTGCAAAGATGAATTTTGTTGATATTGATTTCATTTGCTTGCTAACAGCCCAAATGTCTTATTATTCTAATACACTGATTAAATGTAAGAATTTGACTCGAAAGATAATGCACACTTTTAGAAAAATGGCTTTATAAAGGTAAAAATGCCCATAACACGTACAAATCAGTTTAAACTTATTGTAAAATATAAATTTCTATCAGTGTGAACTGACCACAGCACAGAATATGAAGAATATCAAAAACTTTAGGAGTCAGCAAAATATCGTCTGATTCCCGTTATCGATAAAATCCCAGAAAATATCGAGATATTATTTTTTGTCAATATCGCACACCCCTACTGTAGATCCTTCCTTCTTGCATGGAAGACAAACAAAAACAATAGAAAGGCAAAGCAAAAACCTGGACATTTTAGGCACTTTAGTAATCCCGTCTGGGGAAAACGAGGGCATATGCTCACCCTACAAGCACACATTACAGTAGAGCTCTGACCATTCTGGTTTTGTACTCCTCGGATGCCTCATGCACGGCTAAATCCCAGGCGTTCGCTCCACCGCCGTACACTTTTTTCTTATCCAGCTTCCAGTACCTAAAACGGCAGTCATTGAATTAGTCACACACTATTTCTACAGTATTCAGTCTCATATGCACAGGTGATATCTGTCACAAGCTATGTTTCCATCCAACTATTTTTATGAGCATTTTGGGATATCGCATAAATAAAAAAAATGCTGGATGGAAACACCAAATTCTAAAAATGTGCATAAAAAACATTTCTTATCCGGTAAGAAAACATGCGCATCTACTACGATGGAAACACTTTTACCGAATAAATTCCTTAATGCGCATCAAAAAAGACATGTGACTTTGCGATGGAACAGCATAAAACTGGACCATCCAACGCACCGATCTCATTGCACAGTATCTAAAATGCTAATTTTGTCGTTCTAAAATGCTCGAGCAAATTCTCGTCAAAGTGCTTCGTTATAATTAAACTCCCAGAACTGCGTTCCCAAACAGCAGATTCCGAAAATAAGATAACATGACCGCATTTCGTCCAAAGCTCGTAATTTATTGTATTCAAAAATTATTCCATACAGTGCCATCTGCAGCAAATTAAATTTTTCTTTATGATTTTTAGCACAAGTTATTTAGGAAGTGACGATTTTGTTCTCTTCAACTGACTTGGATGGAAACGGTGCTTTATTCGCTTATTTAACGGTGCTTTATTTATTTATTGTTTTATGCGATATTCCAATTTTGCGCGCAAGTTTAATTCGTAACTTTGGATGGAAACATAGCTACATTCACTAGTTTTAAACTCACTTTGTTGGTTTTCCAAATGCCATGTTGTCCTCCTGCAGAAAATAGAATTGAAAGTAGTAAGTGCATCAGTGCATTCATGATAAAAACACAGTCAGCTCAATCATCAGATATAAACTCACTGATACGAAATAAGGCCCTGCGAAATCCCTGATCACACCGTTGGATGTGCAGATGCCCATATGACCAATGAAGGGCAGAAACCACCTGCAAACACAACAACAACAATAATAATAACAACTAGTGCTGTCAAATGATTAATCACGATTAATCGCATCCAAAATAAGTTTTTGTTTACATAATATATGAGTGTATATTTATTATGTATATATACACATACAAACACACGCATGTATATATTTAAGAAAAATGTTATGTTTACATATTAAATATATTTATATATAATATAAAATATAAGAATATAAATATATAAATGTATATACATGTAAATATTTTCACTGTATGTGTGTGTATTTATCAAGTCAAGTCAAGTCTGCTTTATTGTCAATTCTTCCACATGTACAGCACATACACACAGAGAATTGATATATATTGATGTATTTTTATATATACATAATAAATATAAAAATATAAATATAAACTCTATCGCATACCTTGTCATTGTCGTGCGCTTGCTTAGCCCTTTGTTGTGATAAACAGTAAAGTGTGTTTAAGCGCTAGCAAAAAACAGTGTAAAGAAATACTCTTTGAGAGAAGCAGTCAATCAGCGGAAGTTAAAAGCAGATCGTAAGTGTATTTATTTCTTGTCTCATTGCTAGGAAACGCTTGTTTTGTTTACTCTGTTGAGACGTGCTGAAGTCGCTTTTGGTCTTGTACTGTATCGTGTACCTTGTCAGTTTCGTGCGCTTGCTTAGCCCTTTGTTGTGATAAACAGTAAATTGTGTCCAGTTGAATTCAATTTTTGTTTTGTCAAACGGGTATAAAAAAGGTTAGTATACCACGGCAGCCGTCGTGTGAAGACCGAAGAGTGTAAAGACCATTGACTCTACTGTGCGACTCCACCGGGCAGGACACAGACAAGGGACATAAGTATCGCTTTTGATTCATCCTCTTTTTTACACCTTTCTTCACTTCTGTTTCAGTTTTTATGACCAACTCTTACTATGTGTTTCCAGATCCCTACTATCACTACCACTCGCAAACCATGCATCACACACTGTATGCAGCGCAATCCTAACAACCTGCGCACTTTGCCTATGTCTGCTAATACACTACTTTATTTTTCTATTGGTCTCTGGAATTGCCAGTCTGCTGTAAACAAAGCAGATTTTATTATTTCTATTACAAGCCATTCAAGACTAAACCTCATGGCCCTGACAGAGACCTGGATCAAACCAGAGGACACTGCTACACCTGCAGTACTCTCCAATAATTTATCTTTTTCCCCACACTCCCCGTCTGACTGGAAGAGGTGGAGGTATAAGCAGCTCCTTTGAATCACATTCAGCCACTATTACCCACCCTCTTAAAATCCATTTTATAGTTGTTTATCGACCCCCAGGACCACTAGGTAACTTCGTGGAAGAATTAGATGTGCTGCTCTCAAACTTACCTGAGGATGGTTCTCCCCTAGTTATGCTTGGAGACTTCAACATCCACCTAGATAAACCTCAGGCTGCAGACTTCCACACTCGGCTTGCCTGTTTTGATCTCAAGAGAGTGTTAACTATGGCTACTCACAAATCTGGCAACCAACTGGACCTTATTTACACACGACACTGCTCCACTGATCATGTGCTGGTTACTCCACTGCACACCTCGGATCACTTCCTCCTCACTCTTAACCTCAACATGGTTCCTGACACAACACATACTCCTCTACATGTCATCTTTCAATGTAAACTACGCTCTCTCTCACCCTCCCGGCTATCTGCTATGGTTTAATCTTCGCTTCCTTCTCCTGAACAGTTATCATCTCTTGATGTTAACAGTGCTACTGATACTTTCTGCTCCACTCTTACGTCTTGTTTAGACACTGTCTGCCCCTTGTCTTCCAGGCCAGCTCGTGCCACCTCTTCTGCCCCTTGGCTATCTGATGTTTTCCGTGAGTATCGTTCTAAGCTCAGAGCTGCAGAAAGAGTATAGCGCAAATTACAAAATCCTACTGACCTTAATGTATATCGATCACTCCTCTCTTGCTTCTCTGCTAATGTCTCCACTGCTAAAAGGACATACTATCATAACAAAATTAACAATTCGCCTAACTCTCGCATGCTCTTTAAATCTTTTTCCTCCCTCCTTTGTCCTCCTCCTTTTCAGGGGAGCCCATGTCTTATTAAGGGGAGCCGAGCTCACGCGTAGTTCGCACACTGGTTTCATCACAATTTCACCATCCAGTTAGGCTCATCAACCATAACTCCTTCAAAAACAACCAGAAACCTTGGAGTTGTGATTGATGATCAGCTGACTTTCTCAGACCACATTGCTAAAACTTCCCGGTCCTGCAGATATGCTTTATTCAACATCAAGAAGATCAGGCCCTTTCTTTCAGAACATGCTTCACAACTCCTTGTTCAAGCTCTTGTTCTGTCCAGGCTGGGCTATTGCAATGCTCTCTTGACAGGTCTTCCAGCCACTTCTATCAAACCTCTACAATTAATCCAGAACGTGGCAGCAAGATTCATTTTTACTAAACCGAAAAGAATGCACGTCACACCTCTGTTCATCAATCTGCACTGGCTACCAGTAGCTGCTCGCATAAAATTCAAGGCATTAATGTTTGCCTTCAAAACCCCCACTGGCTCTGCACCCCTTTACCTAAATTCATTACTTCAGACTTATGTGCCTCTAGAAGCTTGCGCTCTGCAAGTGAACATCACTTTATTGTTCATCCCAAAGAGGCACAAAATCACTTTCACAGACTTTTACATTAACTGTTCCCTCCTGGTGGAATGACCTGCTTAACTCAATCCCAGCAGCCGAGTCCTTAACCATCTTCAAGAATTGGCTAAAAACACATCTGTTCCATCTTTATTTGACCCTCTAACTCTAGCACTCTCTATTCTAATTCTATTCTTTAAAAAAAACACTAGCTTTTCTAATCTTTTTGTATTCTGTCTGTTTTCTTTTTATTTATTATACAATTAAAAAAAGACCTTGCTACATGTGCTGTGTTAAGCTAAATTAGACTTGTCGCAGCACTTGCATATCATTGCTCTTTTGTTGATTTTGATTGCTTCTGTTGTCCTCATTTGTAAGTTGCTTTGGATAAAAGAGTCTGTTAAGTGACTAAATGTAAATATACACAGTACACACATGCATACAAGTATAATAGGTAAACAAAAACCTTTATTTTGGATGTGATTCATCGTTTGACAGCATCAATAACAACAGTTAGAGATGCCATCATGACAAACAGCACGCAGTGCTCTGTTATAGCTGAGGTGCTGTATGCTGAAGCGTGTGTAAGTGAGGATTATATGAGCTCAGCTCAGCTGTGGACTGTTATAGTTGGAACAGAACAGAGCGGCTCCGGTCGCTACTCACGTCAGAACCGGGATGGGGGTCCAGACGATGCAGTGCGGATAACGGCACATTTCTTTGTCGGTTTTCTCGAAACCGCCGTGGAAGTGCTTCATTGTGTCTATCTCTGTAACATCCGCCATCACAGTCTGTGCGCGGTGACGTCACCCCGACGGCGTGCAGGCGCGTGTGTGTGTGTGTGTGTGTGTGTAAGAGAGAG
>NW_015506691.1:40721-47879 GCF_001515645.1 Sinocyclocheilus grahami
GTTTTTGTGACAAATGAGGACATAAATGTGTATAATGACAAAGGTATGACAGGTATTACAAGGAGAAGGTGACTTTTCAGGACATTACCCCATGTCCCCACTTTTCAAAACAAAAAAATAAATAAATAAATGGATGCTTTTATTCATAACGGATGCATTAAATTGATTAAAAGTGACCTATATAAAGTCGCATTTATTTCAAATAAATGCTGTTCTTTTGAACTTTCTGTTCATCTGTGAATCCTGAAAAATAAAATGTATCACAGTTTCCACAAAAATATTATGCAGCACGACTGTTTTCAACATTGATAATAATCAGAAATGTTTCTTGAGCAGCAGATCAGCATATTATACTGATTTCTGAAGATCATGTGACACTGAAGACTGGAGGAATGATGCTGAAAATACAGCTGCGCATCACAGAAATACATTACAGTTTAACACATATTCACACAGAAAACTGCTGGTTTACATTATAATAATATTTCAATTAAAAAATATTTTAACAATTAATTAAAAACATTAAACAATCTTAATTATTCCAAAATGTTTACAGCCAGTGAAATATCACATATTACATATATAATATAATATAATATAGTATAATATAATATAATATAATATATAGGCTAAAAGGGTTTTCTTTTTGTCCAAAAAGTAGTAGTAACATCATTAAGGTCAAAGTGACCTATGTAGATATGTACTTAATTGACTTCATAATTTCTTCCCGTTTAAAAATTCCTGTAAAAACGAGCCCAGGGCTTCATGCATTAAATCCCAGCAGTGTAAGAAGAGGTGTGAGACTGCATGCGATCTCTGCGTTCATTCTTACTGTAGCGTGACATCTGGAGCACCGTTAACTGCACTACTCTCACAGCGTACAAACTGAAGCTGCGCTTTTCTGACACCATGCCAGCAGATACAGGAGAAATATTGGGCTGGGATGTGTTCTAGATCATTCCATTAAAGCAAAGGCCATTTTCTGCACTACAGTAATGTGGACTGTGTTACATACTACTATAGCTTACTACATAGTGAATACTGCGCAGGATGCACTGTATACTACATCTGATTAATGCGACACTGATAAAATGGTAAACATCTAAATTATCTAGTTTTTTTTCCCATATTAAACATTAGTTTTTAACATTAAATTTTAGTATAATTGAGACTATTGTTACTATTATACTTTTTATTAATATTTTGAATGTTTTTTATATGCATAGTTTTATATTTTTATTTCAGTTTTTGTTATTTTAGTACAAACAGGTAAAATGAGAGATGCCTTGGGAACTAGCTGAAATATTTTACATCTTTATTTTATTTCAGTTAACCATTATTTTAAACCACAATCTCTTTTTTAATGGTTCTAATTTTAGTTTCCTTTAACTATTATTTACGACCATGCACTGGATCTACCCAAATACTTTAATTTATACCAACAAAAACACATTTTTATAGGTTAAATCAGGTGAAAATCACTCTTTAAGGTAACAGTTACAGTGTCCAGTAATTGGTGTGATTAAGTTTATGTAAAACAGTTTTAACTTTTATAAGTCTTATTATAAAGCGGAGAGTTCCGGTGCTTGATTCTGATTGGCTGAGCCGCGTTTGAAGCTGTTGCAAAAGGCTCTACAAAGTAACACACCTTTGTTTACGTTTGTGTGTTGCTCGGCAACCACTTTGTAGCAACCACAACTGTTTCTGAGGAGCTACATTGTTTGGTGGAAGAATACTGTGTTTATTAATATCATTACTCTTTATTTGCTCTGTTTTATTTTGTGAAACCTTACTACGTATATGGAATAACCGTTTTATAAAAGCAATAAGCCCCGAGAAGCCGTGGGCTACAGTGAATTTATAACAGCTAAGGGGGGCTTCGCGTCATACCAAACAACGCCCCTTAACTGTTATAATTCACCAAAAACCACGGCTTCTTGGGGCTTATTGCTTTATCAAATAATGAGTCAAAATATAGAAATGTCAAAATTGCAACTTCACAGGTCATTCACAGTATACATACTACATAGTGTTCTATTCTAAACACAGCCATGGTCTTGCAGCCCATCTGGCCTAGATGTGCGCTATACTTCCCTCAGTAGTGTATGTAGGGCAGGTGGCCTTTAGAGGACACAGGTTTCCTTCAACACGACAACAAATGAATTACACACAGAGAAAAAAAACTAACTATTCAGCAAAAAACAGACTTTGAATAATTGTGGGCAGGGAAAGTGAAGGTAACACCTTCATCAAAGTAGCGCACAGGGATTGGGTGGCGAATGCATTTCCGTCAATTAAGAGCAACCAATCAGCTGCGAGAATCAGGTCTGCACTGGAATGCATGGGTTGTTTTGTGTTCAATCATTCATATGTTAAAAACAAAAATAAGGCGGACGCATCACAGGCTTTCTGTGGGTCTTAAAAAGTCTTAATTCTCCCTTTCACAAATTAAAGCTAGCCTATAGAAGGTCTTAAATTGGAGCAGAAAGTCTCACATTCATAAAGCCTTGGCATTAAATGTTGCATACACTGCAAAAAAATTAATATCTTGCTCAGTATTTTCGTCTCATTTTCCAGTACAAATATCTAAACGTCATAAAATCAAGACACATTTACTGGAGATGCCAAATGAACATATGAAGTCTTGTTTTCTGAGAAACTGAACAAAATGAAGTGAGTTTAGAATGAATATCTGTCAGTGGGGAATGAAAACTTGTATTGCCTTCAAATTAATGAGATTCGTCCGAGCCCATTGAAAGATAATATTGTTTTGTCCGTAAATTTATTTTGATACATTTTTGGGATTTCTTGAAGATGTGACCAGCAGAGGAACAGACAAACCGATTCAATTGAGTGAGTCATTTACTCTGGAGCCGCTCTGATTGATTCAAACTCGTGACTTCGAGCATTCAGTTCAAGCGATTCACAAGCAAAAACCAGATCAAAAAAACATTCATTTTCAAATTTCGCCATCGCTTGTAATGATTTTAAAAAGCACGTATATTGATGATGAGTTTTGACTGAGTCCAACAGGATCACATCTTTACGAAGGCCTGTTCACACCAAGGACGATAAAGATACAGTTCTAAAAATAATTCTCAGTATTAAAGAACAGCAGAGTCCACACCACAGCTATAATGATAAAGGCACAGAGAAACGATATCGTTGGAATCACTTTCAGAATGATTTTTTCCAACTGATGAACAATAAAAACACTAACAGCCAATCACAATCAATCCTGCTGTAACAAGCTCGAGAATTTAAAGCGGCAGGCGAGCATGCGCTGACAATAAATAGATGATATAATTTTATTTAGATCGGAACTTCAGAGCAGGTTTTCGAATCATTTTATTGAGATCGGAACTTCAGAGCAGGTTTGCGAATCATTTTATTTAGATCGGAACTTCAGAGCAGGTTTGCGAATCATTGATCGGAATTTGGTGCAGGTTCGCAAATCATTTTATTGAGATCAGAACTTCAGAGCAGGTTCGCGAATCATTTTATTTAGATCGGAACTTCAGAGCAGGTTTGCGAATCATTGATCGGAATTTGGAGCAGGTTTGCAAATCATTTTGTGAATGGAATGATTCACGATCCGCTCTCCGAGTCCCGATCTGAAATGATGGTTCGCAAATCATTAATCACGGTTTGCGAATCATTTTATTGAGATCGGAACTTTAGAGCAGGTTCGCGAATCATTTTATTGAGATCGGAACTTTAGAGCAGGTTCGCGAATCATTTTATTGAGATCGGAACTTTAGAGCAGGTTCGCGAATCATTTTATTGAGATCGGAACTTTAGAGCAGGTTCGCGAATCATTTTATTGAGATCGGAACTTTAGAGCAGGTTCGCGAATCATTTTATTGAGATCGGAACTTTAGAGCAGGTTCGCGAATCATTTTATTGAGATCGGAACTTTAGAGCAGGTTCGCGAATCATTTTATTGAGATCGGAACTTTAGAGCAGGTTCGCGAATCATTTTATTGAGATCGGAACTTTAGAGCAGGTTCGCGAATCATTTTATTGAGATCGGAACTTTAGAGCAGGTTCGCGAATCATTTCATTTAGATCGGAACTTTAGAGCAGGTTCTCAAATCATTTTATTGAGATCGGAACTTCAGAGCAGGTTCGTGAATCATTTTATTGAGATCGGAACTTCAGAGCAGGTTCGCGAATCATTTTATTTAGATCGGAACTTGAGCAGGTTTGCAAATCATTTTATTGAGATCGGAACTTCAGAGCAGGTTCGCAAATCATTTTATTGAGATCGGAACTTTAGAGCAGGTTCGCGAATCATTTTATTTAGATCGGAACTTCAGAGCAGGTTTGCGAATCATTGATCGGAACTTTGGAGCAGGTTCGCAAATCATTTTATTGAGATCGGAACTTCAGAGCAGGTTTGCGAATCATTGAATTTAGATCGGAACTTGAGCAGGTTTGCAAATCATTTTATTGAGATCGGAACTTTAGAGCAGGTTCGCGAATCATTTTATTGAGATCGGAACTTTAGAGCAGGTTCGCGAATCATTTTATTGAGATCGGAACTTTAGAGCAGGTTCGCGAATCATTTTATTGAGATCGGAACTTGAGCAGGTTCGCAAATCATTTTATTGAGATCTTCAGAGCAGGTTTGCGAATCATTTTATTTAGATCGGAACTTTAGAGCAGGTTCGCGAATCATTTTATTGAGATCCGGAACTTCAGAGCAGGTTCGCGAATCATTTTATTTAGATCAGAACTTCAGAGCAGGTTTGCGAATCATTTTATTTAGATCGGAACTTAAGAGCAGGTTTGCGAATCATTTTATTGAGATTGGAACTTCAGAGCAGGTTTGCGAATCATTTTATTGAGATCGGAACTTTAGAGCAGGTTCGCGAATCATTTCATTTAGATCGGAACTTTAGAGCAGGTTCTCAAATCATTTTATTGAGATCGGAACTTCAGAGCAGGTTTCAAAAATGTTGTAAAAAAAAAAAAGAAAAATTATTTACCTTGGTCTTAAAAAGGACTTAAATTGAAATTAATAAAACCTGCAGAAACCCTGAGCTGGCTTTAAGAAGTACAAAAAAAAATAAAAAAAAATTCACACATAATATTTGTAAATAAATTATTTTTATTTGAGACAGATGGGAAAATAGAGTGGCTTTGTGTTTCCGACGGCTCTACGTCTGAAATGAGATCAATCTAGTTTGTCTCCATTATTACTGTGTTTATAAAGCCATGCTGTTGATGAGAAAACTCACATTTTATTCATATAATATGTTTTCCTCTGAAAACCCCCACCAATGATCATGACAGCAACGACAGAGCTGCTGCAAAACTTGAAATGTAATTTATTCTTTTAAACGTTGCACTAAACTATACTGAAATCCCCAAAGGAAATGAACACAGTGAAACATAAACACACATATCCCAAAATAGACCCGATTCTAATTTACTTTTACTGCTGTTAAATCTCATCTTCTCATAGCACACTGTGACAAGTCTCTCTCTGTGCCTTTATTCTTCTCTTCTCAGGTTCATCGATGAAGATGAAAAGACAACAGTCAGACGTCCTGCTCGTGCTGATGAAGAAGGTAAAAAAATAATAACAAATCCCCTTCAAAACATCATCATCATCATCAACAACAAACATTTTCAGTCCCAGCAAACCCGACTTGATGAACATTCACAATGCAAGTCTGGGTCGAACAGAAACACTGTACATTTCTCCAGAATAAATTCCAAATGAATGTGCTGCAGACCTACAAACATATTTCTATGAACAATAACACTCATTTTCTGTCCTCTGGCGCTCAGAGATCATCGAGTTCATTCGGGAAAGAAACAAAACGAGACAAAATCGCGTCCACAAGCAAGCCCCGCATTAGAAAGACCCAAGCGCTGTGTGACTTTGGAAACAAGCTTTAACCTGACGGCACGCCGAAAGTGTTGCGGATATTGATCTGTAAGGGCTTGGATTGTGCGAGGGAAGCTGACAGAGGGAAGCTGGGTTTCGGATGAACTGAAGGTGAGCACATTTACAGCTAAAATTTCATTTTTGGTTAAATAGTCCTTTAATGCATTTTTTAAAGTTACTAAATCAACTCACTGTTCAGTGTAGGGCTGCAACAACGAATCAATGAAAATAACTGATAACGTATTCAATTATCGATTAATCATGTCTTCATGCTGTGCGTGGAAAACATGAGTCACATCTGTTAAACTTCATGTAAACAAGTGCTTAAACACGTTTAACAGAGCGCAATAGAATAGGAGCACAATAATTCTGACTAAAATATACATTTTTCTAAAATATTTCTTGTTAGACATTAAATCTAAGTTTAATTGTATTTTATGAAAGCAGTGAAAGTAATACGAGTGAATTTGTGTTCCTTGTAGCAGACATTTAGTCTTGTGCTTTCGTTTCTCTTTGATATCATTTTTAATTTAGTGATTTACTTTTAAATTGTAACAAGTCTAAATTGTAATCCTTTTTTGCATGTTTAATTGCACATAGCCTACATGGATATATATGCTGTATATTTGTTTTTATTGCAATTTGCACAACACTGAGGAGAATGTGGAATAACAATTTTGTAAAAAATGTATTAAAATTATTGGTAACACTTTATTTTAAAGTGTGTATTTGTTACATATGTTACATGCACTTACTATTATAATAACAATAAATTATGCATAATTACATGCAAGTAAATCTAAGCCAAACCCTAATTCTAACCCTAACCATATAGTAAGTACATGTAGTTAATTAATATTACTCAATAGTACTTAAATGTATAATTACACTGTAACAAGGACACCTAAAAATAAAGTGAAACCAAATTATTTTTAGCATTTTTTAAATTTATTAATCAAATAAATAATCAACAGATTAACCGAAATATACATTAGTTGCAGCCCTAGTTCAGTGCATCAAATTGAACTGAAATCCTGAAATGAAAAGCAGTGAATCATGAGTCAGTGAGCCGTGAGTCAGCGAGCCGTGAGTCAGCGAGCCAGTGAGTCAGTGAGTCGCGAGCCAGCGAGACGTGAGCCAGCGAGCCGTGAGCCAGCGAGCCGCGAGTCAGTGAGCCGCGAGCCGTGAGTCAGTGAGTCAGTGAGCCGTGAGCCAGTGAGAGGTGAGCCGGGGAGCCAGGGAGTAGGTGAGCCGGGGGC